>NC_079170.1:34641155-34691155 GCF_947568905.1 Ostrea edulis
ATGTGGCCCATGGGCCTCTTGTTACTGGTAGGTACAGTTTTATAGGGCATTTCAAAAAGAATTCCTTGGTAGTGCCTCTCAGTTGACAGACGAAGTTGGAAACCTTGTTGTTTTTATATATAGAGTGGGTTACGAATTTTTATAAAACGTTTATTTTAGGTAATTTTTCGGATCGATGGTATAGGTTAGATTACAAATATGTTATAAAAAGATGATTTATGGGGGAAAAAACCCAAAAGGCCCGGGGGTCTATATCGGGGGGGGGGGGGGGGGGGGGGTCCTGTCCTCAAGCACCTGTGGTGTGATACCTGAAGTATGTGACAGACTCATATTATACATGTATATTGTATGATATGATGGTTATATGTATAAAGAATCAGTTCATTTTTTACACACATGAATAAAATGCTTATGCAAGGTAATGTAATTTAAACATGCAGTCAAGCATAAAATTTGGTCACTTTCCCAGAGTAATGGCCTGGGGTATATAATTATAGTTTGGCCAAATGTCCCTTGTGTCTTTTAATTTCATTGGTGTTTTAGTTTGTCTTATGTCATTGGATTGGTCTTTGGAGATTTTCCCTCCATGAGTTCAGTTTTGAAGAGGAGAGTTGATTTCAGTAGATCTGACATATTTTGACAATTAGACATATATCGACATTTTGGCATAATACCGTTATCTGCACCGCATATCTTTAATATACAGTTTATTCCGTAATTTAGGTTCATACACCACCATCCCCCACCACTAGCCAGGGGGTTGTTTTAATTTATACTTCTTTTAATTGTGCCATATGCAAATTTTTGAAAATTTGCATATTCCTATAGTAATTTAACGGAATAAACCAAATTTAAAGAGCAAATAACTCTTCCTAAAGGAAAAATAAATCTTACATTTTATCGCGGTGCAGATAACGGTATTATGCCGTTAAATCTGTAATTTTGCATAAAATTCCTTTTGTTACCACATTCCTGGAAGAAATGATCAGTGAGAGTGAGACTTAGATAATGTAAATATCTGTGATAGTAATGTATATGATTCGTCTCACTGTGATATTATTTTAAAGTAAAAGTATGTTTTACGACTTACAAGATATTGTAGATATCATAATTAATTTATAGATCAGACCAGTTTGGTGTCATCTGTAAATATTGTTCACTCAAGCCTATTCCCATAGAATGGTATGCTCACCATATGGTTTTTATTTAATTCAATAATTAATAATGTTAATACATATTATAATGATAATTATTGTAAAGTTTTATGATGAAGTTAAAGTCTATAGGACTTGGGAGATTTAATATGTGATGTATAAAGGTATAGAGTTATCTCCCTTGATATAGATCACCCATGTAATGCTATAATCGTATATTGGTTGTACATCAGTATTTGTGTGAAATTATAGTATTCATGTTTTATATAGCATATTACTTAAAATTGTTAAACATTGTTGTTATAGGGTTTCGTCAATGGACAATTCGTACATTGGTAACTCCTGAATAAACGTCTTGTCGAGAACCCAAACAGGTGTTCCTGTTATTACTTGAAGGGATCGAGAAACCTGTTACATGTACAGGGCTGTGCTTGCTCCAACACTTAAAGCTCTGTCAACATATATGTGTATAAGGTTACACTGTCATCCATTCTGAATAAGAAGCTTGTCCTATTCTCCTATAACCCTTTACAACATTTATTATGAATTATCTATGAGAGGCCTGTCCTACATTTCTGTACTTTAACTGAGCCTTTTAAAAATGTCTGTTATCAGGTAACCATTAAACACCTGAGTGTCACATGACAACAGACTACCAGGAAGAATAAACACCAAACCGAAAGTTAAACAAAATGGCTGAACCACCCACTGGATGAGATGGATACAAAAACTTACAGAAATGGAAAATTAACAGGTAAGTGGTATTCATAATTGTAGAATGGGCTGATGTCAGTGCTCCAGTTCATCTTCAATTATCCTTTACTATCCATACATGTACTAATACCTGCTTTTATGGGGCGTGGCTTGAATTGCAATGGGCATGAATAACTTGTGTCATCATAGTTAAGACATAAAAACATCTGATTCAGGGTGTTCGGATGTAAATCCTGGTCTGTTACCAGATAGTTCTGTAGTATGATTGGAGATTCAGGGAGTTTACTCTATGACATGGTGATGACAAGGCACTCTCCAAACTTAATTTGCATAGGTCAGAATTATAAACTTATCTTTATTTTAGATGTGACCAACGTCTGAGAATCAACGAATGGCTACTGCCACCACCCAGGCACAGGAGCTCATCACCTGTGACCTAAACTGTGTCAAGCCTGTCCAGCAATTCTGTAACAGCTGCCAAGTCGGTCTGTGTGAAGACTGCATCAACAAACATGTTAAAAGCCTCAAGTCCATGAAGCATGACATTGTTCCCTTCACAAAGCGCACAGTCCAGCTGGTGTTCCCTCAGTGTACATCTCATTCCCACCAGAGATGTGAGGGCCACTGTCAACAGTGCGATGTCCCAGTCTGCATAAAATGTCTTCTGGGTCCTCGTCATAAAGGTCATGATGTTGGGGACATGGCAGACATCATTACCAAAAAGAGAGAAAATATCAAAAGAGAAACAGAAGAAATTGAAAGCCGTATTATTCCCAAGAACAAATCAAATGATGCAGATGTTGAAAAGAAAATTTCCAAATCCAATGCCCACTACTCTGGTTTAGAAAAAGAAGCTAAGGATAAAAGAAAGAAATGGCACCTAGAAGTAGACAATATTTTTGACACACTTGAATCACTGATCCAATCACTCAAAGTTCAAGAAATTACCATTCTGAAGTCATGCCAGTCCCAACTCAGAAGTCAAAATTCCAGTATGACCCAAACTGTTCAAGAAAACAAAGAAATCCTGAAGTCCAACAAAGTGTTTGATGTCAGCCATTACAAATCCAAACTGACTGAATTCAGAGCCATTCCACAAGTACCTGATGTAATGTCACCCTCTCTCAAAACAAACACAGTCCAAGGGAGAGAACTCAGCCTAGAATTAGGAGAATACAGGGCCACACTGACACAGACAACACTATCACTACCCAGTCTGACAGATGAAGTCCTCCATTTATATGTTAAGGAATTATTAAAAGAAGCCAAAGTGATTGCAAACATTCCAACAAATGTCAAAGAGTTAAACACAGTAGCCTGTGTTGGATCAGATAGAGCTTGGATTAGTGGAACAGACAAAATGATACGATTTGTTGACATACATGGAACTGTTACTGACACTGTCAACAGTACATGTAATATGTCCCCTTATGACATTACAGTGAACAGACAGGGAGAACTGATTTACAGTGATACCATCAGTAGAACTGTGAACATTGTCAGACACGGGAAGACTGAGACACTGATCACCACACCACGGGGCTGGAAGCTAGGGGGACTGTGCTGTACCAGATCAGGGGACATCCTGGTCAATATGAAAAGTACTGATGATCGCCACTGCAAAATCGTTCGTTATCAGGGAGAGAGAGTCACACAGGAAATAGATAAAGATGAACGCGACAATCCAATCTATAAAGGGGGGAGATATGGAGTGTTTATGACGGAGAACGACAATGGTGACATCGTGGCTTCTGATGTTAATGCTGACAGAGTGGTAGTGGTGGACAGGAGAGGAAAAGTCCGATTCCGATACAACGACAAACCACCGGGGGAAAAGAAATCATTCAATCCTGCAAAGATAGTGACCAACTCCATGTGTCATATCATTGTGGCAGATTTTAACAATGCCTGTCTACACATTCTAGACCAGAATGGACAATTCATTAAATGTGTGGACAATTGTGGATTATATGATGAGCCTTTTGGACTGAGTGTGGACAGTGAGGGGAGATTGTGGGTAGGGTTGTTCAAATCAGGAGAAATGAAAGTGATCCAGTACATGAAATAAACACCCAGACATTCACACTTAAGGTATTCCATGTATAATGAAAGGATAATGAACAATTTTGAAGGATTTAGATCAACATAAAAGTTTATTGTTAAATAATGATGAAAGTGAAGCAGATGAAATTCACATGCCTGATAAATGATTAGAATCTGACCTTTTTACATTTAAGACTTTATGGAAGAGTTGTCTGCCCTTTGTAAAAATAAGAAAAATCTAATTTTCTAAAAATGTGTGTGGTCAATGATTAATTTTATTTCATATTTTCATAAAAAGAAAGTGTAAGTAACTTTCTACCAAGAGATTTGTATGAAAATATAATTTGTTTTTAAAATATTGTAATAAAACATGGTTTTCCCATATACTTCAATGTTGAATTCAAGGTGAAATAAATCAAGCAGTAAACAAAATTTTGAAAATTCCTATGGTGGACTATTTTTATTTGATGAACCCTTCAAAATGATACCATGATTACAAATATTCCACCATCCATTTATTAGATATGAGATATGGTCATTATACATTGAATACCTTAAGTACATGTATCAAGTGTATCAAGAAAACATATCTGAATATTTTACTTAAAATAACTGTTAATGGCAAACTAATAATTCAAGGTTATGACAAACAATATGACTTCAGCTTCTTGATAATCAATTTTCCAAGTTGATGTAGGAATATGACATAATCACCTGTATACATGGTGTATTGTGTTTACGTCTCAAGGATTCATTATGTGATAGCATGTTTTGTGTGTGATCATCTCTTACAATGAGACAGGCTGCTTTGATATAAACTTTCTTTTTCTATCTCAATTACAGTATGAATAATAAGCACATCGAAGTTGTTACAAATTATGTAAATATTGAACATCAATAGTCATCATTAGGTGAAATAATTCATAATTCTTTCCCCCTCTCAATCACAGTACGAATACCAGGACATTGAAATTGTTACAAATTATGTTTTCAAGTAGTAGATACTATTAGGTGAAAGATTTTCCCTCGATATAATACTTTATTTTTATGTATCATAGATGATCAGAGTTAAAAAAAAAAAAAAAAAAAAAAAAAAAAAAAACAACACGACATTCTCACATTCAAGGTATTCTATTTTACTACTATCTGGTTGTATATAATATCAAACTATATATTCATGTACTAAGTACAATGCACATAAAATAAACGTAGAGTTGAGACATTTTGTGTCATTATTATTATACTTGCACTTTCTAAAGGAAGTTTGCTTATATTGCTGTTACCCTGATCAATCCGTCTGTCACACTTTCTTCTTCATCAAACTGGTCTTTTATTTTAAGCAGTAACCAAATATTTTGGAATATGATAAGTGGTGTCCGGTAGATGTGCAATAAGGTTTCGGAATTTTTAATTTTGCCCTGCGGACAAAATAGAGGTCAAAGCAATGATTTTTTTTCTATAAAAAAAAAACACAAAAAAACCCTGGTTCCCAGAACTCATCTTACATTCTAGAGATGGACCAGTGTAACAATAGATTACTTAATGCTTCTTGAAATATGCAGCATGTTATATGGTAATTATTATGGATTCTGTGTTAGTTACACAAGTACGACGGAGAGCATATTTAAAGGCAAACACTTTCGTGCAGGTATTATTGTCTGGTGACAGCATCTAGAGGGCTACATTTATTTATGATGTTGATTAATGTCCATCAGTTTGTTGTACATGAGTCGTGTTGATGAATTGAACTATCGATGACAAACTGTATCAGTGAGTTGTTCACATTAAATAACAATAGTGAACTCAATAAATGGTGTATAAAGTAAGAAATATGGCAGACACTGAGAACTTTCAGGGATTTAACAATATCAGTCAGCACAATTAGGCCACACCACTTACCCTAGTCATCTTGTCCCTGTTACAGTTCAACTGTTATGACTTTTGAAGCATTTTTGTTGGCAAACTTTATTCTTATGAAAAATTTTGACCACATATTATGGCCCCAACCTAGCCCCAAAGAATCACAACATAACTGATAATGAATTCACATAACAGATAGATTCCTCAACACCAATGACTAATATGACCTTGTTGTTCTGGACCAAGGTCAAAGGGTCATAGATCATGGTAAGAAGTAAAATATCTTGCCATAAGAAATATATTTACAAAATACTCTATCTTAAATAGTTCAGAAGGTATTGATTTGGTCAGGTGTTTTGAACAGTAGGTCAAAGTCACAAGATCAAACACAATCGTATCACGAGGTCTTGTTATAAAACTCTATATACAAAATATAGAAACCCTATGTTAAATAATAATAAAGATATTTAACAGGTTACATTTTCTTAAAAGTAGGTCTATCTGTGACTTGTGTCTTGTCGTGTACCTGTAAAGTGCGAAACGAAACGAAATCTACCGAAACGAAACAGATTGTATAACCGAACTCTTTTATTTATAATAAATTGAAAATGGTGTCTCAGGCCCCTGTGAAAGTTACCACATATAAATGAAATTCGCCTCCCTTTTGATGTAGGCTTTCGGCTTGACTTGATACAAAGGTTTAAAAGTTGGAAAGGGGGGGGGGTGGGGTGAGTAAATACCATGTGCAATTAGTTTCGGATCCATATTTGAGAACGGAGGGTTACAGTCTCAGATGTCTGGGGAAACACACTAAACAAGGGGGGGGGGGGTCGCCGGTATAGGGACAAATTTTGACTCCCATAGAAAAATGACCCCCTAGCCGTAGAAAAATTGGATAATTTTGTAGAAAGAAGACCCAGGGGTCATTATTGTGCGTGTGATACCTGAAAAATAATGACCCCCGTAGAAAAATGGCCCCTCCCTTTCTTAGCAGATTGATTTATTTTAAAGGAGTTAATACGGGTTTTCAGGTCATTATTTACCCAGAGTTATCGTTCCTGCTGCTCCTCTTGTCAAATTTATTCCATGTGTAAAAAAAATTTCACGGTTAATAAAATAAAAGTAAGAACTAGTTCATTAAATTTGAGGAAAACCCACTGTAGGTTCCATGACCAATTACAACTGGAAAAAAACCCGCACATTTCAAGGACGGATCCAGCGAATTTTCAAAAAGGGGTTCTACCATAAATTTTAGTTTTCAAAAGGTGAGTTCCATTCTCAAAATGTGTTATTTTTACCTCATTAAGCAACATTTTGTAACGATAGGCAAAGGTACAACCTATAAAACCTCCACACCTCCCTCTGAATCTACCAATGTATTTATGCTATCTATTTACATGTATAGATCTTGTGTAATCAAACACACACATAAAAAGGAGCTGCGTCTAAATACAATACTTCTTGTGTCACAGAGAGGCGTGAAATCTTCTTAAAACTGATGAATTGACATAAATTTTTTGCAACTGAAGTCAATAGCTTATTTCATTTACGCATCATTATCGTTTTTCAAGAATTTTGAAAAATGAGTAAGTGTTGATAGAGGTATTAGTGAGTATGCGAACGATAACTTTGGGTAGACTATAGCATTTCACTGGATAATTTATGCCTATCAGGGGTGTAGGACAAGGGGACGGGGGCACGTGCCCCCTCACTTTTGGACGATAGGGGGGGCACAAGTGGGTTTGTGCCCCCTCACTTTTTTAACACAAAATTAACATAGATTGATCAGATGAGAATATACCACGGTTAAAAAAATACTCAATTCTAATATAGGTTCTCAGCACTCAAAGCATTATTTCTTGCATGTATATAACCTATTCTCTCCGTACTACATTTTTTTGACCGAGTTACGTTTTAAACCGTCATAAAATTGTTAGTTACAAGAAAAATGTTCTCACGGTGAAAATAGTTATATCTCATTTATATTAGAAGGGGATCCCCCATTGCAATGTTCAAAAGTGCAGTATGTCGTACACAGTACAGGGGAGTAGGGGAAGGTACAGCCGGGGCACATCCCCCCCCCCACTTTTCAAAGGGGGAAGAAGTATGGTTGTACCCCCCCCCCCTTTGCTCATAGACACTTATAAGGTGGAACGTGATAGAGGCCTTTGAGGAAGTTACAAAACTATATACTTAAATTATAAAACAAATATGTAGACGGATTTCTTCATGAAATTACGTTCAAAATGTGATTTTAAAATGTTCCCTTCAATATTTATCATAACCGACCCATACAATGGTCCACGAAGCAAATATGTCAAATCAATAAATGTTTTATCGTTGAGCATGACATTATGAAGTGCGATTGCTCTGCAGACAAAGTCCCTATCATGCGTGTTAAATGCATCGTAGAATATACCATCAGAGCAATTGCACTTCATTTCTTATATGATAGATATTTTGCTTTTCGATTCATATCATAGTACTATATCACAGCATATGATTCAATATCATAATATGATTAAATGGAATAGCATCATATGTATCAATATCAGAATAAATGTTTACAATGTGATATGATACGATATTGTACGATACAAAATCATATGATAACCTACTATTATGTATATTATATATTTATTACAAATAACATTACATAATTTCATGCTATAATGGTATCATAAGATGTACCATATATCCACAATCACATCAGCCAAGCAAGTGTGAATGAGATAGGATCAGTAGATCTTCCATATGTATAAACCTCTAAGAATAGTCTCGGAGAAAATCCAAAACAGGCTACATGTAGCTCTATGCTATGCATGTATATTCATAACAACATTAACAATTCAAGTCTGATGAGAAATGTTCTTGACGAGTATCTGTCTGCATTCTTAAGCAAAGTCTTGACGAGTATTTGTCTGCATTCTTAAGCAAAGTCTGACATTTGATATCATACTCCATATTCTTTGTAAAATATGCATAGCTACATTGACTATACGCAATTCTGAATGGGTTAGCATAACACTCTAACCTTAAAAACACATGGGGACAAGGATTTCACAATTATGGTAGTAGCTACTCTGTGTATATCAAATCAATTACGCACTCTGTTTGCATGTTATGGTCCTTAGTGTAGAATAAACTAATGCATGTTTACAAATGTAACTATAGAGCCCCCTTCCACGCCTGAACCCATATTCCCTTTATGGCAAGACGATTGCATTTATCTCGATATAACTATGCATGTATTTACTCGTAATAACGAATATAACTCGTTGTGACTAGACACTTATTTGGTACGAGTCACTATTTTGTTAAAACAAGTAAATTCTTATTTTTGAAACAAAATTACAATTCCTAATATGTTTTAATCTGGTTACGTTTCATATGAATGATAGATTTACTTATAATATGACAATGTTGGACTGCCTCCCTTAGGCATTACCAGAGAAATAATCCTTAATAAAATTTACAAGGGGGTCATTATTCTACGGGGGTCATTTTTGTAAACGTGAAATGGACTGATTTTTTGAAAAAGACATTTGTTCTACGGCCAAAAGGGGTCATTATTCTACGTCGAACAATGACCGGGGGTCATTATTCTATGGGAGTCAAAATTTGCCTCTACACCGGCGTTCTAAAGACAAATCTATGTATACATGTGGATATTGTGTATTTGTATATCAAACGGTGGATTATGAGTACATCTTCCCGTTTTCTTTGTAATTTCTGCTTCCCTTGTTCATATGCCTTTTAGTTTTACAAAATGCTGACCTCCTCCTAATACTATTGCATAAAATATTTTCCGTTCCGTTTTCAATTCCCCGTCTTAGCAGCACCCCAAATATATGGAGTTATCTTTAGACTTACTACATATCAATAATGATTTTTAATAATACATGTATATATATCTTACCGAATTGCATTCATATAATAATTATGGTATACTATTGATTTTTTTCCATTATTGAAAGTACTCGCACCTCAGCAGTTAGATATAAAATAAGAGGTTGAGAGCTCTTCCTGCTCTAAACTTTCTCAGACATCAGGCGGCCGTTTCACTAAACGATCGTAGATCGTAAACGTAGACTTAAATGTGGACGTAGCACGTACGACCGTTTCACTAAAAGTTACGATTTGCGATTTACGATCAGTATTGATTGTAACCCTACGAGTGGTCTAGGGCTATCGTAAGTGCTTCTACATGCACGTGTAACGTGTTTTGTACTGGGTTCTCAGGGATAATATAATAATTTTCCTCTAACTCTGCCTGAGTTAATAATGATTGGTATAATGATTTTTCTCTAATTGGGTAATACTTCAATCACTTATATAATCAATGGAAATAATGTACGAGGTGGGCTTTCTTATTTCACCGTGTGTCTGTACCCGGTTCCTGTTGAGAGTGAAGCACTTGTGTCTCAATCTTCTTCAGATTTACTGCACAAAGCACTCCACCTCAATTTCCTGGGTTTCTTGCCACTGGTTTCTGCTTTACCCTACCTCTGATTTCTTCTTTCTATTTTCTTCTTTCTTTCCGAGCTTCTCCGCTGCTGTTCACTTCCAACTTTTTTAGATTCTGCAGTGTAGCAATTTATATACCCTTGGAGTAGTCCACTCCAAGGGAAGTCAGGTCGTTCCATTATTCCCACATGAATCAAGTTCATTAGAACGTTTCTCTTTATAGGATATTATCATTACATTACCCACGCCTCTGATTTCATGCGTCCCGCATGTTTATTGATTCTCTCAACTCTTTGTTTTAAAGATTTTTTTTATTATTATTATTCATATTCTAAACATAAAGATCAACACATGTCCACCTCTGCTTCATACTTAGATATTTTATTGAAAGTAGACATTAACGGCAAACTAACAACTCAACTGTATGACAAACGGGATGATTTCAGCTTCTCCATCGTCAACTTCCCACATTTATGTAGCAATATTCCATTATCACCTGCATATGGTGTTTATATATCTCAACTGATTCGATATGCAAGAGCTTGTTCTGGGTATAGTCAGTTTTTAAATCGAGGTAAGCTACTGACAAACAAGTTGATGGTACTGGGATTTCAACAGTCTCGATTGAAGTCAGCATTTCGCAAATTCTATGGTCGTTATAACAATCTAGTTCGTCAATACAACCTCGCATTGGGTCAAATGCTGTCTGACGTGTTTCATACCGATTGTTAAACCGTTCTTGGCACACTGATTTTGACTGCGGATAACTCCGTTTACCTGATCAGGATATGGGGCTCACGGCGGGTGTGACCGGTCAACAGGGGATGCTTGCTCCTCCTGGGCACCTGATCCCACCTCTGGTGTGTCCAGGGGTCCGTGTTTGCCCAACTATCTATTTTGTATTGCTTGTAGGAGTTATGAGATTGATCACTGTTCGTTATCTTCACCTTGCATGTACCAACATAACAGTCTGTTAGCGGTAGAAATAAAACACCCAGTTTCATTGCAAAACAAATATAATTGTTTTTCTTTTGTTTTGTTTTCTATAAATTAATCATACCAAACGTCTTCTTCAAATTTTTCTACACTTTCACCCTTCTCTTGGTATCTCCTGGTCACTCTAATTATTTTCTGATGACCTGTTTTCTTCTGTTCATCAAGCTTTACGTTGGTCTACGTTCCAGCATCAATTCTCTCTTTTCTGGCATTTTTGCAACAGGCGCAGTGATGATATTCCAAGGGCGCCTCTTGGGAATCGGGTTCACTAATCTCCATTTCATTCTCAATTTCTATTTCTTTATCTTTGAATTTAACGCCTTGTAAACGTGGTGTTGTTCTTTTACGATAGGTTCTTCCAACCTCCAGATCAGCAGCATCAAAGATCAGTTCTCCTGGGTCTTTGTCCCATTCATCTTCCTCTTGTTGGGAAGGCTTTGGCGTAGATTCTACTTGCTCTGGAATAGCTGCATTGATCTTTTCTACACTCGGGTGAACCCTTTTGTTGTGCCTGGTAAGAATCACCTTTTTCCCAAAAGCTTGGTCACATAAGTCACATTCAAACTTTCGTTTGTTCATGTCAGCCAAACCACATGCCAACAAATGGTTACTCCACTCATCATTTGACGGAAGGCGAACCAAGCAAATCGAACATAAAAATCCTGGTTTTCTAGGTATCAATTTTGTAAGCGGTATCTTTTAATGTCTATTCTATCCTACAAATAAACAAAATTACATTTTAACAATCTTAAGGTTGTTTTTTTTTCAATACTGTATATATTTATATTTATTCAAGAGTGTAACAATACTCAGCTACGAAGTGTAATTAAATTGATAATCACTGTGCCACTTTGGCTTTCTGCGCTGTCTGCGATCAGAATATGTCATTTCTAATTCACTGAGTTCTGAATTTCCAAGCAAATCTATCTTAGTTTCATCACCTTCAGGTTCATCATTCAGACTCTCATGTCGAGTACTTTCTTGATTCTCAATAAAATGTTCAGATTCATTACTTAAGACCTGAGTCCCATAAGGACGTAATCTGTCAACATGCACTATGAGTGTTTTATCGGCATCTTTCTTGCGTATTTTGTATGTAGTATCGGTGTGTTTTTCTTCTATACTATAAGGACCATACCAAAAACTCATCAACTTTGGAGATTTTCCAATTTTTCTTTGTGGGAAAAACACTATTACATCATCACCCACGGTAAAGTTCTTACCAACCACATTTTGATCATGGTATTTCTTTTGTCTTAGCATAGATTGCTTACTAATCTGGCGTGTATATTTATACGCTTCTTCCAGTGTTTCCCGAAATTTCCATACATAATCATGAACATTACTTGGTTTTATGTCACTTGGTAATTCATACATTAGATCCAGTGGAGTGGATACTTCACGTCCCAACATAAGCATATTTGGGGTACTACCTGTGGTTTCGTGAACTGTAGAGCGATATGCCTTGAGAACATATGCCAAATGTTTATCCCAGTCTTGCTGATGGTCAGACACATAAGCAGTCAGCATTGTAGCTAATGTTTTATTAAATCTTTCCACCATTCCATCAGACTTTGGGTGAAAAACTGTAGTTCGGGTTTTTCTGATACCGAGCAGGTTACATAGTTCCTTAAACAACTTACTCTCATACTGTCTGCCCTGATCACTATGAATAATTTCTGGCACACCCAAGTTTGTTATGAATTGCTCTACAATGACTTCCGCTACGGTCAGTGCTTCTATGTTTCTTAATGGGTACGCGTCCGTCCACTTGGTGAAGTAATCTGATATTACTAAAATATATGTATTACCATTATCTGTTTCAGGCAAGGGTCCCATAATATCTGTAGCTACCCGCTCTAAGGGATACCCAGTCTGATCTAACTGCATGAAGTTCTTCCCTGCAGACCGAGTTTTCCTCTTCCGACATTGTGGACACCCTGTTACATAGTTTCTTACATCACTTTGCAAGCCTGTCCAGTAGAATTTTTCTCGAACTCTTGCCAATGTTTTGGTCACACCCAGGTGACCCGAAGTACGTGCATCGTGACATTGTTTAAGAATTTCTTTTCTTTCTGACAAAGGTACTAAAATCTGTCTAAACGCCTTTCTATTACTTATCCATTTTCTACAAAGCAAATCATTTTCAATTTCTAGAGAATTCCACTGAGACCATAATGATTTAACAACGTTGCTTTCACCTTTTATTTCAGTAAATTCTGGACGCTTCTTGTTAATAACCCAGGTTTTTACTTTTTGTAGGTCAGAATCTTCCCTCTGAAGTTCTTTTATTGTCATATTACTCTCATCTTCGGTTGTGTCTGCTGCATGTATAATGTTTACGTTGGGATCTTTCTTATCAATGTCACTCTTTTCAGTGATTCCGCACTGACGGCATGGATATCTACTCAGACTGTCTGCATTGCAGTGTTTTGCACCTAGTCTATGTCTTATATCTAGATCATATGTACCAAGAAACTCAATCCATCTTGCAACCTGGCCCTGTGGGTCTTTAAAATTCATCAGCCACTTTAAAGCGCTATGATAAGTTCTAACAATAGTTTTGTGCCCGTATAGATAGTGACGAAAATGTTGGCATGCATATACTACCGATAAAAGTTCTTTCCTGGTCACACAATATTTACGTTCACTCTTTGAAAGAGTTCTGCTAGCATAGGAAATTACTCTCGTCTGACCTTCAATTTCCTGCGACAAGACTGCACCAATTCCTACTTGACTAGCGTCGGTATCGAGAACAAAGGGTAACGAGAAGTCAGGATGAGCTAGAATAGGGGCACTAACTAAGCGACCTTTTAGTTTTTCAAAAGCTTCCTGACACTCTGTGGTCCATTTAAACACTCTACCTTTTTCTGTCAACCTAAACAATGGTTTAGCTAGAGAGGAGAAAGCAGCTATAAATCTCCTATAATAACCACATAAACCCAAGAAAGATCGCACTTCACTTGCATCAATTGGTACAGGCCAATTTTCAATCACTGCTATTTTCTGATCAGTTTGCATTCCCATGCCAGACACTCTATAACCAAGAAATAAAACTTCTTTTTTAAACAGCGTGCACGTAGAGGGTTTCATTTTCAGCCCAGCTTGTTGGAGTCTTTGAAACACCTGTTCAAGATTCTGTAATGTGTCTTCAAACGATTTACCAAACACAATTATGTCATCTATATACACCAGACATATCTTAAAATGCAAACCAGCAAGGGCAGTCTCCATCAATCTCTTAAAAGTTGCTGGACTGTTGCAAAGTCCAAAAGGCATGACTGAGAATTGAAACAGGCCATTTCTTGTAACAAACGCTGTCTTTTGTTTATCAGCTTCGTCCATTTCAACCTGCCAAAAACCTGAATTAAGATCCAAGGTACAAAACCAGTTAGCCCCTCTCAAACGATCAAGTGAATCGTCGATTCTTGGCAAGGGGTATGCATCTTTTACAGTCTTAGTATTTAGAGACCTGTAATCTACACAAAATCTTTTAGTGCCATCCTTCTTCTCTACCAATACTACCCCGGCATCCCATGGACTTGACGAGAGTTCAACTATACCCCGCTCAATCATATTCTCCACTTCTTTGTCGACAAATTCTGCTGCATGGTAAGGTAGACGTCTTGGCGGTTGCTTAGTCGGCTTTGCACCTTCTGTGTTTATTTTGTGTTTAATTAATGAAGTTCTTCCAAAATCGTCTTTAGACTTGGAAAACAAATGTTGAAACCTTGATAATGTCAATTTCACTTTAGCTTTTTGCTCCTCATTGAGATCTCTAGTGGCTTCATGGTACATTTCAATTAAATGTACTGGGATGCTCTCTTCTTTACCAGTTACAACAGAGTTTAACACGTTCACATCGGCACATTCAGAGATATCCATTACAGGTGATGTCACGCCTACTACCGTGTTCTTATAAATTGTTTGAAGCTAGCCTGACATATTCATGAAACGCAATGCAACACTTTTATCAAAACTAACGAGAGTTCTGGCAACCATTGCTTTCCCACTTCTTTGAAATTTTTCACATGGTTCCACTAACAAGGGTCCCTGAATTGTAGTTCCAGGAGATGACAGTATTTCACCTGTACAAATCATTTCACTTCTAGGTGGAATTACAATAGTTTCGGTCAGACTTACGCGAAAACACCCAATGTGGCCTTGTAACTGTAAGTTCATGCTCTACCCCCATGTACATACATTTTGTGTTGAGATTTTTTTTTTTAACATATCAGTCTTTAATTCCAAAATACATTACTATTTCGGGGTAAAGTCTCCGCAGAGACCCCCTTATAATCTTTACCTAGGGTGCCAGGGGCCTCTTGGATTAGATATATATAGGCATAGGCATACATATACATATATATAAATTTATACATATAATATCTACATATAGAAAACACAAACATATATGCATACATACAAACACACACACATATATATAATAAACTGTTATATAACAAATTTTTTTAACATGTTATGGCAAAAAAGGTTGTATTTTTACGGAAAAACCAACAACACAACAATATAATAATGTACATAAAGAACCTGAAACTGCCATATGCGGCGTTAACAATTCAAAAGTTCATACCACAACCCCCATGGCAGCACTATAGGAGGACAGGACCACTCCTCATAGTGGGAACTTCTTGCAAAATACCAGTATATAAAAGGTTTATTACAAAATTTTATTTGATATAGAAATATAGTTGTTTGTAATCAATTCAAATTGTTCAAAATAAACTCACATTGAAGCATAGTTAAAAATGTGCATATACAGATATTTGTCAGAGGTTTCATATTATAAAAAGTCATACCTGCAAAGGTGTATAAATTACAATTTGTCTTTAATTGCTTTCATAACTTTAGCATATTTTTTATCCTGAATTTTTGTGTACACTTCTGTATAAAAATTCAATTTACTTTTTATGTGATTACATATTTCTTGAGGTTTTTCGTCTTTGTTATCTAATCTACAGTACATTTTATACTTGTATATTTTACAGGCAATAAGAGATATTATGCTATTCAAAAAGAGTGTCTTTTCATTGTTTTCATAGTAAAATCCTATCACAATTGTTTTCCACGATATATCAAATTTTAAAATTTGTTTAACAATGTCCCATATATGAGAAACGTTTTTAAATTTTAAGATAAGATGTTCATTGTTTTCTTTAACATCTCTGCAAAAGACACAAAAATCATTTTCTACCATTTTCCATTTCTTCAGCAATTCTCTGTTACACAATTATAATTAAATTCTGATATACTTCTGTCTCTTATGGATAAGATTTTTTGTTCATAAATAGATTTCCAAGCCGTTTTTGTTATTTCAAAAACCTTTCCGTAATATGCTTGGTGTAATGGAGGTATAAATTTTTCATGGCAAAGAATTTCGTAAATCAACTTTGAATTGATATCACACACTTTAACATGTCCTTTACATAATAAATCGTATGATGTATTCCCATGAAAAATATTTTCGTATCGTATATTTGAAAATTCATAACTTTTGAAGGTTTTTGTTATGACTGTTTTTATAATCATATATTCACACATCCAGTTTTTTTTACATATAAGTTTGTCATCAAACCATTCCAAAGGTTTTATGCCATTTTCATTTACAATATCATTCAAATATTTAAAACCGCTTCTCAGCCAATTATGAAAAAATATTGGCTTGTTTTTGTACATAAAATTTTTATTACACCACAACGGTTCTTTCAATAATGCATTCAGATAAAATTGTTTTTTATTTTTATTTTATTTTTTTTTTACATTCGTTGAAAAATACAAGCATTTCCTTGTAGAATAGAGGAAAATGTTCCATTATTTGATAATCATTTGATTTCGTAATATTTGTTTTACATAGATATTCAAAATCAAAGTATCTTTCTTTGCACAAACTATCTACAAAAAAGAATAGAGAGTTTCTCTCGCTTGAAATCCTGTTTATCCAAGATACTTTTATGGATTTTAATTTCAAAGATACATCGACAATTCCAATGCCTCCCTTTAGGACATTTCCAATCTGTGTATTTCTTTTAATTCTATCTCTTTTGTTCCATATATAGTTATATAACAGACTTTGAAATTTCTTAATTACTTCTTCATTTGGAAAGCTCAGAACTGATCCAACATATATAATCTTTGATATTGCTAGGCTATTGATGACACAAACTTTACCAAAAATGGTTAGTTTTCTTTTTTTCCATGATTCAAACAGTTTTTCTAAGTCATCTACAATTTTTGTCCAATTGTTTTTATAACATATTTCTTTGTTGTGTCCTATATAAATTCCAAGAGTTTTTATGCTATCATTGTTTACGTTAACATTTCTAATTTGTTTATAATGATATTTGTGAGGACCCGTTAATATACATTCTGTTTTTGAGATATTTAAATACATACCCGAAACATTGCTGAATTTTGCTATGACTTTTAAAGAATGTTCTAGAGAGGTTTCATCTTTAAGAGGAAGAGTACAATCATCTGTATGTTGTATAATCTTAATATTTTTAGTCATTCCTGGTTTTTGAAATCCATTAATATTTGAATTCGATCTAATATTTACCGCTAATATTTCTATAACAAAAAGAAATAATATTGCAGAGATGGGACATCCTTGTCTTATACCTCTCTGCATATTGCATGTTTTGGACATCCATCCATTATTTTTTATTTTAAATATAGGTTTATTGTATAGTATGTTGACCCATTTGAGAAAGTTTTCGCCAAAGTTAAATTTTTTAAGAACTTTCGTCATAAAGTTCCATTCCACAGAGTCGAACGCTTTTTGGAAATCAAGAAATAACATTATTGATTCTATATCATTTTCTTCACAATATTCAAAAATATCAATAATTAACCTTGCATTCAGAGCTATATTTCTCCCTTTTATATAAGCTGATTGATTAACATGTATTGCTTTATCCAACACTTTTTGTAGTCTATTAGCTAAAAGGAAAGCTATTATTTTATAATCAGTATTTGTAAGACTAATAGGCCTATAATTGTTAAAACTCTGAGGGTCTCCTTTTTTAAATAAGAGAGTAATTAAAGATAGTCTTTGTGAATATGTCATTGTATTCTTTTGGAAGATCTCTTGAAGAGTGCAATAATAATGTTGTTTTATGTTTTCCCAGAAAGTTTGATAGAATTCACACGGTAATCCATCAGATCCGGGTGATTTATTTTTTTCATAATGAATACTGTTTCCGTACATTCTGATAGTGAGGGAAGGGTGTCTAATTCATTTTTTTCTTCATCATTTAGACTATATTCTAATTGTATATTACTTAAATATTCATTCACTTTATTATCATTTTCATTATTTGATGTATACAATTTTTCATAAAAATTGCATGTAGAATCTAATATTTCATCTTCATCAAAAACTGTACCTTTTTCATTTTTTAATGATTTTATCACATTTGATATTTGTCGTCTCTTTTCTAAATTTAAAAAATAAGAGGTATTTCTTTCTCCCTCTTCAATCCATTTAGCCCTTGATCTTACCTGTGCACCTTTTGCCCTTTTGTTTATTAATTCTGTCGATTCATTTTCTAATTTTCTTTTTCTATTCATATCTATTTTTCATATGGCAAGTCTTCTATCTTACTTGTTTCTCCTTGAATAGAATTTATTTTGTTTTTGTAAGATTTAGATATATTTTTCGATAAATTTATACATTTTGTTTTTATATTCCTTTTCAAATTTTCCCATGAATCTAGTGCATTTTCTTTATCGAAATTATAGTTTTTCAGGAATGTATTCATTTCGTTCATGAAGGTTTCATTTTCAATTAAAGATGTGTTAAATTTCCAGTATCCTGGACCTCTAAGGTTTTCATTTACAATCAAAGAAAAAAATAAACACTTATGATCAGACATCCTAGTACCGTTTGAGTGTGAACCAGGAATGTTTTGAAGCCTTATATTTTCACATTGAAAACAAAAGGTATCGGATAGTAAAATATAATATATTCTACTTGTTGGGATATTTACTCCGTTGCACCATGTATATCCTTTTTTCCCGTTTTTCATAGTTTTCCACATATCGTGTAAATCGAGCTTGTTCAGTAATTGTTTTAAAATTATAACACTTTTATCTGATTCATTTTCTGTTGAGCAATTAAGGTCACCACATATCAATAGATTATCAAAATTTGCTGTATATTTACTAATCCATTCTTTAGCTCGTTTAAAAAAATCACATCTATAATTGATATCGTTTGGAGCATATAAATTAACTACTGTAATAATTTTTTCATCATATGCTATGTTAACCATGAGTTTCCTGCCTGCATTAGATTTATGTATATTTAGTATTTTGAAATTCAAATCTTTATTAAATAATATTGAAACTCCTCTACTGAAAATTGAATCGGAAAAGCAATGTATTGATATACCTTTCCACCTTGCATCATAAGGACCAGAGCCACGAATAGCCAAAAATGGCCCTTAAAATATGGAAAAATTAAAGTAAATGTTGAATAAGAGTATTGGTGTCACAAATACGTATCAGAATCCAGGGTTTAAAAAATCATGTTAGATTTTAAAAATAGAAGCACACCTGAAGCTGTATACATACTAGAACCGGATATGGTTCCGTATTTTCAGTATTTTTTCACCAAAAACTAATAATTTTCAAAGTTTTCCCCACACTGATTTCATCTCGCCCTAGATATCTGAAGTACTCTTTTAATCTACATCTTTTCAACTGCTCATAATTGCAAAAATATTTTAGGGCGAGCTAGGAGCACTATTTTTATTTTTTAAAATACAATATTTCGGATTGCTGCTAAATATTACCTTTATGATGGGTTGGGGTGAAAAAATTAAATTTTACGGTTGTCATGATCGATTTTAGTATGTGAATCATTATAAAATATGTAATATATAGATATTTATGAAAAGAAATATCCGTTACAGGTCAGTGTTTATTTTAAACAAGGAAAATTCCCTTGTCTAAAAATAGTTTTCGGTTGCAACTTGATTCGCCTCCCTTGTGCATATGTACCATCATTTAAAGTCTTTTACATTGCAATTACATTACGTTTTTGTTTTGACATTTTGAATATTTTATTGTTGTATCTTTGGAATTTTTTAATATTCATCCTCAAATGATCCTATAAACTTAACGAACGACAAGGACCGAAAGTGTATATTGTCGTGACGTCAGACGTCTGCTTTCTCATTCGATGTCGGAAGATGACAGATACTTTTTCCAAGCTTCACGTAAGTATTCTTAGATCTTTTTGATATCATATCGGATAATTTCAGTTCTGATATTGTATTGAGAACATTTACCATGTAGTTTTAAACTGTTTTATACACTTTGTGCACAGTAGCCGAACGTGTGATATACGTACGGACTGATGTTACCGTTATCAATTTGACAGCTGATCAAGTTTCGGGGTTGAACAGTACCATGAAAAACATGAAACATATAATCAAAATGAATGTACCTTAAGTGTTATATACACGTTTAGTCTTTGATATAAACGTCTTGAAAATATTAAAACGTTATCACTATGCAATGCACTTACATACATGTACATGTATGCTTCCATTGTTAGATATCTAGCATTAACTAAGAAACTGTAAATAAGCTTCAGGTAGCTCAGAACAGAGTTGTACGTTTTGATTTAAACTTCCATAGTAGATATAGAGCAACCTTTAGGGAATTTAAGGTTCAGATGGATGTTTTCCCAATTTCAATGTCAAAGAGTGAAACAGCAGAATTAAAATAAATCATGTACACAGATATTGTCGAGCAAAGAAATGCTTCCATCGAAGAATGTATAGGTACTCATTCAATTACAATAAGAAATTTCTTCAATCTAGCAAATTGTACTTTAGATGTATTCTGTTGATTTAGTGGTTTGACCTATCTTAAAGAAAACCTAGGCAATATGTCATGAATAACTTAAGGTAGAGCTTTCACACTATATTATAAATATTTCTTGTGACAAGACCTTTGGTGTCATGATCTTTGACTTTGTGACCTAAACATTGACATTTGACCCAAAGGCATAGCATTTCACAAAAATATCTTGCTATTAGGAGTGTGGGGATGGGGAAAGAAAAACTTATGGTGTGGTTATGCATAATAATTTAATTTGTAAATGAAAACTTAAAGGACTTTACATTTTTTACAGTAATGAGTATGCCTCGTTGCGAGAGAAACAATGTTAACTGTGTATGCTGTACTAAAAGAGTTCAACCAAGGGACAGGAGGAAGGTCAACAAGGACATCTGCAAGTATTTAGAGAAAAAGTTTCTGATTTCTGCTACTGAGTATTCTATCATATGCAACAAATGCCGACACAAGTATCGGAATGAACGTTCAAAAAATGTTGATATGCAACAGAAATCATAACTTCCAGAGAGTCATGACGACCTTCAAGTACCAGCACCATTACATTCATCTTCAACAAAAACTTCAAAGAGTCCTCCATCTATTTCCCTACCAATTTCATCAACAGTGAAGAGTCATGCATACTGTTTCATTTGTAAGAGTACCAGGACCCAAGTTAGTTGTTGTGCCCTCAGAATGTAGACTATCTGTTTTTGTTAATCAAAACATTCTGATTGCAGAAAGAAACAGATGTTGTCCAAATCATTTAAAAGATGGAATTTTTACCTCTGAATCCCTTCAAAATTTGAAAACAACAGACCATACTTTTCTCAATAGACATTCTGTGCTGGATCTCATTACTAAAACGCGTCATCTTTGCCAAGTCAACAAAAACTACCGACTTCATTTTGACAGCAAAGAAAATCTTACCAATGAGGACTACATTTCTATAACTGGTCTGAACAAAGAAAACTTTCAGGATTTGTACAAGACTATACAACTTCATATCAGAAACACTCCATCTAGAAGTGTCAGAACTACCTTGGCTGTTTTTCTTTGCAAGTTGCACTCTGGACTCTCAAATAGATTTCTGGCAACTTTGTTCAACCTCACAAAATCAAGTCTACGGAGAGCAGTAAAAACAATTCGTCAAGCTATGATGGAAAATTTTGTTCCACAGAATCTGGGTTTTCATCATGTGACTCGTGAAAAGGTAATTGAAGACCATACGCGTCCTCTGGCAGCATCACTCTTTGGAACATCAGGAAAGGAGGTAATATTGGTTCTCGACGGAACATACATTTATATTGAAAAGAGTTCCAACTTCCATTTCCAGAGGAGATCATTTAGTTTGCACAAGGGAAGACCTTTGTTGAAACCTATGGTAATTGTAACAACATCTGGATATTTTGTTTCTGTTCTTGGACCTTATCTTGCTGATCCCAGAAACAATGATGCTTCAATTTTGACACATATAATCAAAACAAATGTGGAGGACATCAAACATTGGATTCAAGATGAGGATATTTTTGTTGTAGACAGAGGATTTAGAGATGCTATTCCTTTTCTTGAGGATATGGGAATTCAAGCAGAAATGCCAAAATTCATGATAAAGGGCCAGAAGTAGTTGTCCACAGAAGATGCAAATATGAGCAGATTAGTTACCAAAGTAAGTAATTTGAGTATATAGTGTACTGTATGCATGCTTGTGGCTTACGTATATCTGATGACTTGCATATTAATAACAGGTTATAAAGCTTACAGAAAGATTCATGTCAAATACCATAAGGTAAAATTACTTTACTTTGATTGCAGATTCGTTGGGTAGTGGAGTCCTCGAATGCAAGAATCAAAAGGTGGAAATATCTCGGTCACATGTTGCCAACCAACCAAATTCCTTATATTGGTGATTACGTAAAAATTGTGTGTGCCTTAAGTAACAAGTATTTCCCAGAGTTGAATACATGCTTAAGCAGAGATGACGATGAAGCCCAAGCAGCAAAAATGTTGTATCTATCAAAGCAAGGCAACACTTTGAAGGAATATGTAGAGCAGAACAACCTTCATCGTAAAACAGCTCCTTGGAAAGCAGCTTCAGAGATAAACCTAAATAATTTTCCTGCACTTGATGATGAGCAGTTGAGAAATCTGACTATTGGAACATACCAGCTTAAACTATCAACCAGTTATATTCAAGAGCATATAGAAAATGACAGTGTCATTCAGTTTCATGAGGATGATGAATAGTTACTTCGTATAAGAATACAAAGTCGACATATATCTTCGAAAAAGTACACTTTATGGATTAAATACAATGATGTTTGTGAAGAGTCATGGTATTGTTTGTGTCGATGTGGAGCTAGAGTGGTTGGAATTTGCAGCCATGTCTCAGCCATTTTGTGGTACCTTGGCAAAGCCAAGGAAATGGACAGCAAGTCAATTGGAGTGCGTGATTGGAGCAAGCATGTCCTTGATGCCAGTGACATTCCTTCTGTTCTTGACCAGTCAGATGATGACAGTGAAAATGATGCAATTGAAGAATAGATTTTGAATCTTTGATTCTATTGAACATATTTTGTAAGGTTATGTAAAATGTTGAGTTCTACACTCACTGTAAATAATATACATTCACTGTTGGAGAAGTCTAAACTTTGAAGAGATGTAATGTACCAAATGATGATGATTAATTGAATACCATATCATACTTCATAATTACTTATGTATACAATAATTCATTATATGCTGCAAATGATTTAAACTATCAAGAGTAAATAAAAATATTAGGATATGAATAATTGTAGATTCTAGCCAATATTTATTTACAATCCTATATTTGCAAGGAATCAGTTCTGTATCAAGTAAAACTAAAGAACAACCTAATATCATATTTATCAGCATGTAAAGTTTGGCATTTCATGAAATTGTTAGATGGCTTATTTAAAGCCCTTTATTACATTTTTGACAGTTAATGCTTGTGCGTATGTGTGTGAATGTTTCATGTTTGAATAACTAAATAAAAATCAAATTGAAATTGTCTAATTGATTTTTATATCTTTTGCATCTTTCTTGAAGTACTAAGTACTACATTTTCAGCACAAAATTGTATTGTGCATCAATAAAGAGACAGCTAACATGTTAAAAGAGGTAAAAGAAATTCTAAAGAAATATTGATGAACAGAAAATTAAATGTTCGATTGTTGGATTTAGAATTTATTTCTTATCTTTATTTTTTTAATTAATGAATTCATGTCACAAATGTTATGGAGTTATAATAATAATAAGGCAGTTTGAAATACACACAGATATGTATTATTGTAATAAATGATCAGGATAGGAAAATAATGGCATTAGATAATAAATAGAACAGAATTTACCTGATGATGATATCACATGAACATTTTTCTTAGCCGCATGTGAAATAGATTATCTTCATATGACTAAACTAAATTTACAATTTACTTTTATAACGGCTAGTTTTTCTACCCCCTCCCCTTACCCAGCCACCATAAATGTAGCTCTATATAGCAAATCACAAAATTTTATACAATTACAATAGTAATTTTGTTTCGCTTATCTAGGGGACTTTAACATAAAAGTACATGAAACGTTGCAAAATCGTGACGTTAAGTTGCAAAATTGTGACGTCAATAAAAATTGGGCCAAAAACAATGGATACTTTGAATGTCAATAACTAAACAAAATGAAAAGATATTGGAAAAATAATAGCATATTTGAAACATAGATATTCTTGGCCTTTGTCCCTGAAAATAATATCAATTTCCGACTTAGGGCCATTTTTGGCTATTCGTGGCTCTGGTCCTTTAGTACATTTTTTTCAATATAGTGGGTTTCATGCATAAATATTACATCAAAACAGCTATCATTATTGGCTATTCGTGGCTCTGGTCCTTTAGTACATTTTTTTCAATATAGTGGGTTTCATGCATAAATATTACATCAAAACAGCTATCATTAATCCAGGTATAAAATTTTATATGTTTTTCTGCAGTATTTAAACCCCTGCAGTTCACTGAAATAATATTTAACTTGTTCATGCGTATGACTGACTAGCGTTTTTTGGGGTTTTTGTTTTTTGTTTTTGTTTTTTTTTTTTTTGTTTGGTAGACTTAACTCTGCTTTTTGCCCTGCTTGTTTCTTGTTGATCTAGAGGAATTATTGGTAGCTGAATTTTCGTCCGTACGCTGCAATTTGGCTGCCATGCCGTCGAGGATACGTCCAAGCTTATTTTCACCTGGCCAATGTTGCATTAGAGTATGAGATGTTCCGGTCACGTTCAGCCCGCTACCCCAATAAGTATCCCACGTCGATTCCACCAGAATATCTGATTTTCTGATTTTTTTTAAAAGCACTTCTGAATTGTGAACAATGCTGTAGTTTAGATTCCAGTATTTCCCGCATAACGGAGTCTTTAGATGTAATCCAAGCATCAGATTCCAGGACCTGACCTCCTACACGTTTGGCATCTAAGGCGGTTTCAGCTTTACTTACGGCTTCTGCACGGTTAAGATCACCAGAACGTAAGGATTTGATGTGTTGGAAAGCATGTTCGGCTGAAGGATATGTTTGCCCGAAAACCTTTAACTCAGTAGAAAAGAAATTTGAAAGAGGGTTATCTTTTCCAGAGAAGCATACTATGTCCTCCTGGTGAGTGACATAAGATCTGCGTTTATCCGATCCCGGAAAGTGACTTGGTTGCTTGCATATTCTACAACTCTGCTCGAATTCGCAAGCATTTTTGTAATGGTCATCTGCCCAGCAGTTTGTGCACTGCTTCTTTCGTTCCCGTAGGGGTTGGCCTTTGTGAGATATGGTACAACGTAAACCTGCACATGACGCAGAGCGTGGAAGGAATTTTCCATTCTCTAGAGGCGACATATACACAAAACGATTTCCATTTAATATTTCAGTCATTCTGTGGGTTTTAGGATGTCTGATTTTTTCATATTTGATATCACTTGTTAATTCTACACCTAGGCCTAAGCCTTTGAGCATCTTTTTAATACATGAATCTTCAACCGATAGAGGTATACCTTTAATTAGGACTCGAACAACTTTCTCATCAGGAGAGTCTGTACCCGCAGAGAATGGGTTCGTGTCATATACCTGGATTGATCTGCTTCCAAGTGAGAATCCTTCAGTAACTAATTTCGACCTACTCTCCGCAGACTTTATGTAGATCCTCCACAGATCTCTATCTCTTTGTACACATATCACATCCGAGACTGTTGCGATCGCGGCTTCTGCAATGTCAAAGTCGGTGAAATATTTACATTTTGTTGTTTGAATGTCTCTGTTCCGCATATAAACTGGCTTAAGAGTTTGTGTCCACTCCATAATTTCGTTATCATAGACACTATGAGACTCTGAAACGCCGTTCGAAAAACACAGGTACCGTGAGTAGATTGTGAACACCTATTCACGCTCAGCACAGGTGTAAATTCACAAAAACAGTCCAAAAACAAGATCACCTTGAGAAATTGAGTATCAAGAGTCAGAAATATATACACTATCTATCCAAACTCCAAACTCTGAGAAATTCGCATTAATTTCTCGAATTAAAGAGTGAAAATGACTGTCAAATTGACGGAGCAAAACAAAGTACGTCCGTACCTTAGCTCATCACGTGACTTCTCTCTTGTTTTGAGATATGTCAACTGAACAATGACTTGATTTAAGGAAATCAAGACCTAAAATTCCGTCAGCTTTAATATTGGCCACCACAGCTTTACATTCAAAACTTATATTCCCCTAGCTGGATTTTGAAATTTCCTTTTCCTTTTACTTCTAAGGGAGTTCCATCTGCGCCCACAATGTTTTGTGGAACTGGTTCCAAATAACAAGGATCTGTCCTTTCTATCTCATTAAATATTCTGTCAGCAAGAATTGTTAATGTTGCACCGGTGTCAACTAGCAAATTACATGGAACCATGTTTACAAACGCATTGATAAACAAACCAGATTCTGTACCCACTGTAGCGTTCTTTATAGTAGCCGTATTAGATGTTGTTTCATAGCCTTTGCCCTTGAACTGACTTTCGGAATGTTTATCTGCTTTGGATTTAACAGAATTCTTTTGTGTCTGTTCTTGGTTTGACCTTGGCTTCATATAACAATCTTTTATCTTATGCCCGCGTTTCCCACAATGATGACATTTGAAAGGAAAACTACTGAAATGCCCTGTATCAGTAGACTCGGACGACCCCTTACTTGCAGACAATTTTGATATCTTATTCTCCAAATCTTTCATGGACTGTTGAATTTCCTGACGAAGCTTAAGAACTTCTTCATTTACACCCATGCTACTCTGTCCTGTATAGGTAGTTGTATCTACTTGGTCCTTTACAGCACCTCGAGCAAATCCAACATCATGCCTACGTTGACGCTCAGCTCTGCAAAACGCTTCTATTTCGACTGCTAATCTCACAGCATCATTTAAAGATTTGGGTCGAGACTGTTGAATACGGAGCCGCATGTCAAAATCAGACAATGCATCAACAAACTGGTCTTTGGCAATCATTTCAGTTACCTCCCTTGGTGCTGTAGGGTATGCAAGATGAGTCAAACGACGCATACTTTCCCCTAGCTCTGGTAAAGTCTCTGTCGCTTTTTGGCGTTTTTCCCTCAACATTGCTCGGTACAGTTCGGTTTGATTTGTAGGAGCAAATCTAGCCTCTAATGCTTCGCATATATCTTCATATGTGCACGTTGTACTCGTTTTCATGTTACCAAGGACAGTCTGTGCTTGTCCCCTTAAAGACGCTGCCAAGTATAAGCTCTTCTGTCGAGGATTCCACGTGTTAATACTACAGCAGGCTTCAAAGTGAGCTTTATAGTCTATCCAAGAGGATGTGCCATCAAACGTTGCCGGTTTCATGATAGTTTTGCCCATGGTATACTCTGTGAGATTGTTTTCAGCACTGCCTTTCGAGGTCAATTTTCGATTTAGGCCTAGGTTTAGATGTGGTTCATTCCCTGCACTAAGTCCTGATGTCCACGTTACACTATTCGTCGTTGATGTAGCTCCGGGACAATGTGTATAAGAAGGAAAACTACCCGAAATTGGCGTCTCAGAGAAAATCGGTTGTTCAATTGATCGAGGGGTTAGAAAATCGTAATGACTGGTATTCATTGTTGTTTCTTTACTTTTGTCCTCTTGGTAAAAAGAGTAATTTGATTTTGGATATTTTGAATGACCAAAATTAGCAGCAGTGTTTGGTTTAACTCTTGCACCTCCAGTATAGGCATACCGATGCGTCAGCTCATCTATACTAGTATCGGATTTGTGTCTTACATCTACCCCCAGAATCCGGTATCAAAGACGGTTTAGATGTATAAGGCGTAGACCTCAATTTATCCAATGTTTCTTTTAATTTTTCTCGTCTAGCATCTATTGCACTGAGATCAGCCCAAAGGTCAGCTTTTTTGTCATCCATTTCTAATTTTCTTTTGCGGAATACAAAAACAAGACCCTTATATTTCTATTATTCTACTTTTATTTGTATACCTTTCTAACTCAAAATTCCGATACACAGTCGCCCTGAACCTGGTATACAGTACCCGGTAACACTACACCTTGTTCAAAAACACCCGGTAACAATACACCCGGTAACAATACACCTGGTATATGTTACTTTTTAAAAATAGCCAAATAAAAACTAAGAAATAAACTTATATTAAGATCACTACAATTTTATCCCTGAACCGGCTGCCACCAAAATGTAACGTGTTTTGTACTGGGTTCTCAGGGATAATATAATAATTTTCCTCTAACTCTGCCTGAGTTAATAATGATTGGTATAATGATTTTTCTTTAATTGGGTAATACTTTAATCACTTATATAATCAATGGAAATAATGTACGAGGTGGGCTTCCTTATTTCACCGTGTGTCTGTACCCGGTTCCTGTTGAGAGTGAAGCACTTGTGTCTCAATCTTCTTCAGATTTACTACGCAAAGCACTCCACCTCAATTCCCTGGGTTTCTTGCCACTGGTTTCTGCTTTACCCTACCTCTGATTTCTTCTTTCTATTTTCTTCTTTCTTTCCGAGCTTCTCCGCTGCTGTTCACTTCCAACTCTTTTAGATTCTGCAGTGTAGCAATTTATATACCCTTGGAGTAGTCCACTCCAAGGGAAGTCAGGTCGTTCCATTATTCCCACATGAATCAAGTTCATTAGAACGTTTCTCTTTATAGGATATTATCATTACACACATGTAAATGAGCAATATGGCCGCCATGCTGGCCCGCCTGAGATCATTTTGTGGTAGTATTTACCTGACTGAGTTTGTTTATACTTTGTAGGAAGAAAACAATCACAATGACTTGCAGTCTGCTTTTGCACAAAAATATTGTACAGTCCGAGCCCGAATCTTAATTTAATTAGAGTTATCCTTCTTTGTTATGCACAACCACAAAAATGCCAGCCTCACAGGGGCTAAGCCCGTTTTGGGCCCGCACTCTGTCATACCATAAAGTTACCATATAAAATATAATAAATTTATATTCATTGTATCACAGAGTTCGGGCCCAAAACGGGCTTAACCCCTGTAACCAGTCTCCCGAAATAAAAGTGAAGAGGGGGGAGGGTAGTCAATATATCAAATTTTGCATGTAATGATAACGAAAACAGTCGTTAGAACAGTAGGGCCTAATAGGGGAAGGGGGTGGGGGAGATATTGCTACATGTGCTTGCATCACTGTTAGTGTACATGTATATTTAACATTAGGCAGAATTCAAGTAATTTTCATCGACATGTTCAGAAATTAAGTTTCTTTGATAACAGTTGATTTTAATCCGAGACGTTGCGATTCGACGTACTCGGCTATTTTTTCCGTCGGATCAATACAACTGACTAGCTGCATAGTACATGCACATTCGAATGATAAACATTACATTTTTTAGGAAATATGATTACATGATTTGGTAATGGAGAGGGTCAAAATCTCATTAAAAAACAATTTTATTATCCATGCAAAATTAATCCGTGATTTGTACAATTTTTTCTATTTCTGTGCATCCGTGACTTGTCCGTGTTTTGTAAATGGCGTAAAAATCCCAATTTTGCAAGTGGAACGTTGCTGTAGTTTTATGAAGGTCATTAGAAATTAAACATACAAACTAGGCCTATATGTATACACAGAAAAAGGATGGGTCATTATCGGACCCTTGGGGCTCCCGCTACCCCTTGCCATTTATGATTTTTAATAAATGATCTACATGTAGATTATGCACCGTCACGTAAAGCCGGAAGTATATGCTTACATACCTAAACGGAAAAAACATATAAAAATTATACAAACGCATGCGGAAAATAAATTTCAAGTCATTTAAGGAACAAATTGAGTCCATGATTTCTTTGAAATTTATACAAATAAGTGAATAGATATGCCATTAGTGTTATAGCGTATTTTACAACAATGATTAGAAAACGAATAAATGTATATATTATATCCATAGTTTGAAATTTTCCTAAACTTGTGTGCAATTTTATTTTCATTTTATTATCGTATTTTTTTATTAATATAATTTCATTTTCTTATTTATCTATTTTTTTTTTAATCCTTTGAATTATAGGGGGCGAAGCCCTCTCACGGCCTGAAGGGCCGTGAGAGCGGAGCTCTCCCTATAGGTAACACGTATATACATGTTTAAAAGGAAAATATAGGAAAATAATGAAAAATTAAACCATACCTATGGAACTTGAAAAGTTTGGTACCAATGGCGTCGATTCGAATATTAGCGCGTGGACATGTATTCCTCCATTTTGAATCTCGTCTACCCTAGTTCACGTCGTTCTGAGATGTTGCATAAAATCCGTAAAATATAATCACTCCACGATTAACGCCATGTTTTTTGTTGTGGTTCAAACGCTATGTTTGTAAATTTTCTAAATAACGACGCTGAATATGACGTCACAATGTACTGTTTACATCAATTGCATTATATTTCCCGCGTTCAACATATAGGCGGATCAAATGTCTAAAATGAGGATGCTTTGATGCAGCTCCGTCGAGTGGGGTCTATCAGCTAACATCCCAGATTGTACTCGTCAATGCTGGTACCGGACATCCATGACTGTACCTGCACACTAATGTCAAAGTCGGAATGTCAGAGCAAGATTTTCCGGATTGTTCAACGTAGCAAATATGTATGACAAATTGTATGAATACATACCCCCGTGTATAATTTTTGGATTTGATTTGATTTCTATGCATAAATCGCCTGCATGGAATGCCGTTATCGCCAAAAAGTAACATTGACCAAGGTAGTAAAGCTGCCGTGTATAAATTTACTGTATTGTATAAAGCGGGATTGGAACATATCCACCCTTTTCCCGGGAAAAATGTGATTCTGGACATATTTCTTGGTTGTTCACTATGTTCTATGAATATAATATACTTTTCAATGCAATTCTGATACTTGGGACTCAGGCCGGATATAGAAATTTCATAAAGGAGGGGGGGGGGGGGCAGATAAATTGTTAATATCGAAAAGCTTGTTTTTACAGCTATAAATTTCTGCATGTATAACTGTATATGAAATTCAAAAAAGTACTCTTCAAACAATGAATTTGAACAAGTATTTGTCTACATGCATGGGTGTGAATGGGTGGTGAAAGCAAAGCAAAAAAAAAAAAAAAAAATTAACAATTCTACTTGATTGTTTACTTAATTATCTCATGTTTTCAAAAGAAAGATTGAACTGAAAACAGTTTTACAAGTTCACGTCCCATGCATATGAACTACTCGCAGACGTCGGGAGGACTTTGGTAGTATAGGGAGATAAACATCTATGGAGCTGGTTTAATCAATAATGTATTTTAACAATGTTTAGCCTACGAGAGCGAGGCATCAAAACTGACTAAACGAATCATGTATGCAGTATCAACACTAAACAAACAGACCATCACCTGCACGCTTTTATTCAATTTGTCTGGACTAAATTTGAATTACAGAGGTGAGTCGAAGTAACCCAGGAACGGGATCCGGATATCATATTAAATTTCATGATGGCACAACTTCTAATGAGTTTGTGCGCAGATTTGGAAAAGCCATGATCTATGAAAGTACCGTATGCCCACTTGTGGCTGTGTCATTATGATAAGGCGGTTCCCCAGGAAATCTGGAAGTGACTTCTTTCCAAATCGTATCAACAGACCAACATAAAAAAAAAAACGATACTAAGGAGGATAGAAGAAAACATGATATTAAAAAATATTACCAAAAGCAACTCAAACGTGGCAATTTATTTACCCGCCGACAGTAACTTAAAGATCTATATATCTTTTTCAGCAATGGCCAGTGGTAATAAAATTAAGAAAAAGTTATCAATGAATGTTTATGAATTGATTAAACTGTAATTTGACAGAATATATTACAGACAATTTAACACTACACGCTGCTGCATGCAGCCAGTGTTGATAATTGAACCCAAGAGACCAGTTGGAGTATTTCTCATTGCCCTTTATCTAATTAGCATGTTTCTTCATCGTATATGCTTTCATTTGTTTATTTTTTATTATTAAGTCCTATATATTTCACAAGCCATAAAACCAAGACATGCTAAATGTGTTGGAATCATGAACAATATTTAAAATAGACATTCGTGAATACATAAAGATAATTAGTTTTTTAAATCCTATTTAATGAAGTGTTTCTTCAATTATCAACTTTAAGGAGCTGCTAGTTGCTTTCAGATAATTCTATTAATTAATCACTGTCTTATTTGACAGAATACACTACAGACAAGTTAACCCTTCAGGCTTCTGACTCCGAGTCCCTAGAGACCCATCATTATTTCCTTTCAGTATCTTTGAAGTTTGTTTACCAAATTGCTATATTTCTATATTGTATTTATATATTGTTCTGCATTTTTTTAATTCACTCTTTAAAGGGATATTTAATATGGTAAGTTAATCCATTCAAAATAGATTAAAATCATAAAAACATTGATTGTATTTCATCATCATATTTTGCAATATCACTTTGCAAAGTGGTGATAATGAGTACATGCGGGAGAAAATTTAATTTTTATCATTTTAGCCTTAAACTAATTTCTGAGACTAATCAAACCAGTGATATAAAATCTTGATTAAAAAAAGAAACCTTTACACGCAATAATCAAGATAGAGAATTATTGATTTCAAGATGATATTTTGACCTGTGAACTTTGACCTTAAACTTGTTAGGGTCTAGGAGGTACTGTAAAATTAAGTATATGTACCATGATTCAGCAAATTTGAATTTCACTCACAGATTCTTATGTTTCAGAGTGTCCTTGAAATTTGACCGTGAAAATCAATAAGAATCATTAACAATCATCAGTTCAAAACGGACAGCAATGAGTCTACTCATAACCAAGTTACCGTTATTAATTTTACTTAAATTTGTCGTTTACCTTTGACCTACATGCATGACCAACTGTAAACTAATATGATAATACCCCGCAACTGTGTTGGCGGATTAAAAGAAAAATAGAAATAATTTATAATCGTGGATCAAAGAATTACGGATGATCATGATATATTAAAGAATTAGGTGTAATAATGTATCAAAACACAGTTGAAAACATTTTGGGATAGAATAGTGCATTTTATTGTGTTAAAAAAACAAAGACCTATTGGAAATGATTAGTGCAATCATACTACATGTATCTACACTTCACAATTCAATGATTAAATGACAATCAAAAGAATTGATAAATAAATGATGAAAAGAAATATGACCCCCAAAGGTGGTGGGGGTACAGTATGAGAATGACGTTTATATAACTGTAGCTGTCCTTTGCACCAGACACTCTATACGTTTATTACTTTGCCCACCCTTTGTGCATACAGTGTACATGTATGCTACTAAACATCCAAGATTATTTGAAACTATGATGTAACTATGTACCTGTCAAGAATTTTAGAAGGAATTTTGGAAGGATATTCTGGGGGGGGGGGGGGGGGGTAAGTAGGTTGTTGAAGTATGACAAGAAAAAATAACGGATAAGTAATCAAAGGTTGTGACATGAAGAAGAATGAAATATAAAGAGTTGGCCAAATAAAAAAAAGTGAGTATTTGGATGATTGTTATATCTGACGAACAACATTTTTCATTAAAATTTTCTCAAAAAAGTTACTGACCCTTGCGGTTCCTACCAGTGACAATGCCTTTGTACCTTACTGACTTATTTTTTCTTCGCTCTGGTCAAAGGTGGCTATCAAATTAGTAGTAGTGTGTACTCAGCCTGTAATTCGTCTGTCACATCGACATTAATCATGGTTCATTTCATTTACAACATATTATCTATTTTACAATGAAAACGACTGTAATGGGTAATACTCCTCTAAATAGAGTTATATATACACGGAACTTTAAAAAAAAATAACAAAAACTACTAAATTTTCCTGAGAAATATTTTCATCAGAGTACTAATTTTCGCAAAATTTTTAGACATGTTAAATCGTATTGTACTGAATTTAGATTTTCAATTTCCTTTAAAAAGACATGATAACGGTATGATCAAAGAAAAAAAAAAGATCTTGCTGATCGACGAGATGTTTCATCTAAAATCATGAGAAATGAAAATAAAAATCTCCAATTCACGACCTAATGTCCGTTTATGAATTTACCATTGTTTGGTTGATTTATATTGTTTAAATGTATTGCAGATTGATGTAAGATTTACATCTTCATTCATATGCACATTAAAAAATTCGAAATATATTAGCCTATTGTTCGTTTAATGTTTAGGCCTATTTGTTTCAATTCATTTACTGGTGTCGTGATGTTTTTGTCAGTTTACAATATATTATGGTTAAACCTAAAAGCTATCAGCCTCTCGCGGTGAAATAAAAATGCATCAATTCAAAGGACGTTTTGTAAACATGTTCGAAGATTGACATTGTCTTTGATGTCGCAAAGTGTGCCTGCGATTCTTAGCCCAGCTGCATCACCAAGCCTAGTCTTCGCTGGTTGGCAATCTCTTGAGGTTAGTATCATTTTCATTCTCACTCTTTAATAATTTTCTTTATAATATGTAGAAGACAAGCACAGGATGCATCTAAGATGAATTATGAATCGCAATTTGAAATTTTAATATGAGAAGCTGATTAAAGATCTGAAAGTATTAGATCTCATTTATATTTTGGGTTGTAGGTAACCATTGTAATTACTTCGCTTTATCTTCTAAATTTGAGCTTACATTTACATCATAAAATATCTAAGCTCTGGCTTACATAATTAATATAGTTAAAATTGAGTTTTTGTTTTGTTTGATCAACCCAAAAGATGACTTTTCCGTTCAAATTAATTAAACTTGATTTAAAATGTTAAATAGTATATATCATTTGAATTTATCGCTCTTTTCAAACAGTTTAGTAAAGAAAAGAAAAGTAACGATAATCGATTGTAACAAAGGTAAAGGTAAGATAATAGTACAAACTAGAGCAAAGCTCGTTGCAAAGCAACGAGAGGTCTTCCGTCGGAGCTGTGTGACATAAAAAAGCAATATAGTTAGAGGCAGGTAACCAAACAGAAAATCCTCAATAGGTAAAAACAAAAGAGGTAGACATAAGGCAGATTGAAAGCAGGCACGTAACATCGTTTTTGAAAGGGGGGGGGGGGGGCAGCCAGAAAAAAAAAATTCCACTTACCAAAAAATCTTTGACAAGCAAAAAAAAAAAAAAGAAAGAAAGAAAACGGACAATTTCCCAAAGTCAAAAATCCTATTTCGGGGGGGGGGGGGGGTGGGGGGTGGGGTGGGGTGGGGTAGGTTCCAACTTTTCTGTACACCAAAAAATTTGTTCTTTACATAACATTAGCGCATTTCACTACAAAAGGTGGGGGGGGGGGGGGGCAACAGGCCTTCCAATGACCATTTTCATAGTAAATTAACAGTAAAACGTTAGGTTTCCTGCCCCCCCCCCCCCCCGGGTTTTACGTGCCTGGAAAGGGCATGACCGTAAATTAACGATCTGTATTGTATACTGTCAAGCATATGTTGGCAAAAATATTGGAGGGTGGGAACTGGAACTTCCTGTCCTTCCACCAATCATTTGAAAAATCCGATTTTATTAAAAACATAATTTTCTGTAAATCGTTGTGTTTGCAAATTACATTAAAACGGTAATGTTTTTGTGTGTACATGTATTGCCGCTGATCGCTGGTACACATGCGATGGCTCCGAACTCGGGCAATCGAGCCATGGGTTACGTAATTGTAAACAAGAACAAACCCCGGTGTGTATGTAAAATGCTTGCAGTTAATGACTGAATGAAATGAGACTGATTCGATGTGGATTTCTGATGATTTTCTATACATGTTTAGAGTTGGAATAATCATGATAAGAACCCGTGATTTAAAAAATAAAGTTTATAAATTATTTGTTATGCTTACAAAAAGGATCCATTTTTTTCACTTTGTAGAGAATGCAGAAAGCTTGTGTATCAACTGGCTAAAGTAGAGTTAAATCACAGATTGCTTGTCCACATGTGATGAATCTCCAAAATTAAACACAATAAGACGCTTGAGATGTATATATATATATTTGGGGCGCTCTTGCCTTTTTTCATTTCACTTATAAAATCCGCATCTACTTGCACGCATGATTGTATTTAGATGAAATGAAATGAACCGACAAATAAATCCTTCTGTATGCAGACAATTATAAGTTAATAAAACTTAAAACTACTTCATTTTATTTAGTACGATTTTTTCTGACAATTAGAAACGTCACATACCCTTACCGTAAACTTATTGTGAGGAAAATGACAACCCGATAAATAATCAGGAAAATTGTGTAGGTTTTTTTAAATGTATGTATAACTTGACACAAATATTATGAGGTCCATTGATCACTAACTCGAAATGTTTGCGGTAGCATCTTTACAATTACTTTATAATTGAAATAAAACATAATATAATTGTTAATTAAGTATGATATAATGTAAAAGGATTCAAAATGATTTCAAACATAATTTTCCAGTAATTGATGTGTTTATTTATGCGATGGACGAAAGCCGAGTTAGCTTCGATGTTTTTGTTTTGATTGTGCAAGCTTGTCACTCTGGCCACCTGCGAGCGAGGCGAGAGTTGGGTTACATAACTGTATAAACAACGCTGACCGTGAAGAATGTAAACAGCTTGCAGTTATTGACCATGATTTATTATACGTTTGAACGTTTTATTTTTATGTATATTACTTATTTTAATTCTAATATGAAACAAATAAAAGATAATTTATCTCTCTCCTTTTGTTGTTGTTGAAAGTTTGTTTATGTTAAAACGAAAGAAAAAGAGAAATGTATCAATAAATAATTTGTATTTGAACCACAGAGCATGTTATAAACCTTATTTAAAATGAATATTAGTATCTATTGTAGTCAGGTATGTTATTTTTAGCAAGTTTATTTCAGTTATACTCATGAAGAGTTCTCGCTCACTTGCCAAATGAAAATGGCTACTTGTTTACGGGTATAGCTTTTTACTCTAATATAACACAAGATTCGAACAAAATAACAATTTCATGAGATAAATAAGATGTTAAAGAACAACTTTTCCATCGAAAGCCATATCGAATTCTTTGCCGTTTTTGAGCTATAAAGCGAAAACTTTTAGGGGCCGTAGATCCCTAATTTAAGGAGCCAGCCCCTTTTTACTGGTGTCAAATAAAAGCTCTTGAAATTCTACACAACTTTTATTCTACATGTCTTAACAAAATATTTTTAGTTTAAAAGATACAAAGGAAATTATGTGCAAATTTTCGCTCTTTCAGGCGTCCTGATTTTTGACCCCTCTCTATCGCCATTTTAAATGGCGAAATCAAAAAACAAAATATGATGTGCACAACTACAATGCTTCTACTTTACCAATTCAGTGTTTTCTCTGCTCCAATTATTATAGTCTCGGAGCCTTTATCTGGAAACCAAAGCCCCTAAAATTTCCCTAAAAGGGAAATAACTCGCAAGCGGAAGAGAATATCCAAAATGTTTAAAAGTATTTTGAAAGTCTGTAGTAAAATGTATTAAAGCTGAAAATTTGAGCAAAATCGGTTGAGGAATGAGCGAGATATGAAGCTTCAAAGTTAGCGTCTAGGAAAAAAAAAAAGAATAATAAGAATAATCTTAACCAGCACAATAAGTAGAAGGTCTTCCGTTGCTACGGAAGACCTTAATAATAGAGAGGTTGAGATTTCAAACATGTGCGTATGGAGCGCCAAATTAACATAAACTCAAATAATTGAAGATATCTTCAATTATTTGAAGATATCATCAATTCATTTGATGCGCGCAACAATTTAATTAAAGATCTCTTCAAATAATTAATGATATCTTCAATTCTGAATTATTGCGCGCATTAATTGAATTGATGATAGCATTAATTCTTCAACTGAATTGATGCGCACTTCAATTGAATTAATTATCTCTTCAAATGAATTACTGATATCAACAATTGAATTGATGCGCGCTACAATTCAATTGAAGAGAGCAATAATTGATATAATGCGCGCATTAAATCAATTGATGAGAGCAATAATTGAATTGATGCGCGCATTAATTCATTTGATGAGAGCAATAATTGATTTAATGCGCGCATTAATTCAATTATTGCTCTCTTCAATTGAATTAATGATATCTTTAATTCATTTGAAGAGAGCAATAATTCTTTTAGAGAGAGCAACTATATAATTAAAGATATCTTCAATTCAACATATCCACAATTGAATTAATGCTATCTTTAATTGAATTGTTGCTCTCTTTAAAAGAATTGATGCGCGCATTAATTCCTTATACAAAAGCATTGTAAATGATTTAAAGATATCTTCAATTGAATTAAAGAGATCATCAAATTATTTAAACCGAGCTCTAAATTAATTATTGCGAGCAATATTTCTACTAAATTGATGCTCTCATCAAATGAATTGAAGAGAGCAATAATTGAATTAATGCGCGCATCAAATCTATTATTGCTCTCATTAATTGAATTAATGCGCGCATCAATTGAATTGAAGAGAGCAATAATTGAATTAATGCGCGCACGATTTTACGATAAAAACTAGCCAATTGATGAATGGGAATTTGATTTTTAAACATTATATAGAATTTCTATAGCTTCATTTACACGTATTTTGATCATGTAACATGTTTATCCATATAATGATTAACTGCGCTAAGTCCTCGTACACGTTTATTCTACACGTCATGAAAATCTCAACAGAAAAAAAACCCGGGTACGTGTACGTGTAAATATTATACAAGTACCCGTACAAGTACACGTTTGAAATACAAACCTCTCCAGATACACTTACATACTTTTGATTTTGATTCTTTCACTATTTTTAAATACATATTTATTAAATTTACTACCAGTAAAATTATTTTTACTACTGGTATAAATAATTAATTGTGGGTAGCTTTGACCAGTGTTTTATTTTTACTGGTAGGAAAATTAATTTTACTAGTAGTGTAAATAAATAATTGTGGGTAGGATGGTCAATCATAGCCGCCATTTATTATCTGGCTGCCGCCATTTAAATTAACTGACGGCCGCTACTTAATTTAACTGGCGGCCGCCATTTATTATCTGGCGGCCGCCATTTAATTTATTGTGGCGACCGCCAGTTAAAACAAGCGGCGGCCGTCAATTCATTTATTCAACCCCCAACCCCCCCCCCCTCTCTCTCTGTTAGGGTAAGCTATAAAAAGACATACACAAGTTAAATGAATATTAATTTTGTACCTTGGCACCTACCAGCTTCCGTATTTATTAGGTCACCCCTGAGTTTACTCTTGCAATTGGTTGTCGTCCGTCGTCGTCGTCCGTAACAATTGAACATTTTTAACTTCTTAATAACTACCATTCCAATTCTTTTCAAATTTGGTATGAAGCATCATTGGGACAAAGGGGACATAAATTGTAAATTTCAGGACTCAAGCACTCCTGGGGCCCTAGGGGCAGGGCAAAAACTGCCCAAAATTGACCAATTTTCAAAAATCTTCTTCTCAAGAACCACACACGTGAAAGACAAACTAAATGCATAGTGATGTAGAGGAGGAAGGATTCTACCAAAATTGTAAATTTCATGGTCCCCGGGGTAGGGGTTCTGACCCCCAGGGCGGGGCCAAATTCGGTATATGGTGTTTATGTGTAAAACACTTAAATAACATCTTCTTTAGTGCTATTGATACTAAATTGAAAGTAAATACAAATGTAGATATTTAAAAAGAACAGGTAGTCCTTTACCAAAATTGTAAATTTGATGATCCCAGGGGTAGGGGTTTTGGTATCAGGGTGGGGCCAAAATGGTCAGTTATTAAATGTGTGAACAATAGACATTTTTAACTTCTTGATAACTATCATTCCAACTCTTTTCAAATTTGGTATGAAATATATTTGGAACAAGGGGGACATAAATTGTAAATTTCAGGATTCCTGCACCAAGGTGAATTATTTACCTTTACATCTTCATGGGAATTTTTTAATTCCTGCAGGAATTTGAGATTTCTACGGAATTTATTTTTCTCCGATTGGAATTCCTACGGGAAATTCAATTTTCCTGTCTGAAAATAGAAATTCTGTTTTCCTGCAGGAATTTATATTTTTCCCGTAAGAATTTCAAAATTACCATAGGAATTTAAAAATTCGTCTAGGAAATTTACTTTTAATGGTAAATATCTCAACGAACTGGGACATTTATCGTTCTAAAATAAAGATAATAGCTTTACAAAGAATGGTTTTAACAAAGGCATTTGTAGTTTCCCCGAGTTTAGGAGAATAGGCGGGTGCATATTTGCCATGCACTTGGGCTCTGGCAGATTTTCCAAGACAGTATCTATAGTGCTTGATTTAACAGGACACTTCCATCAGAAACGATAAAAGAATGCAATCGAAATATGTAAAAGGTTTACAATTACTATACCTTATGCCAATTATTTTTTTTTTACAATTTGTTTCAGATTATAACTCTAATATAGCTACATCTCTATATCTAATATTAATTGTCTCGCACATGTTTACACTTGTATCAACGATTCATCTTATCTGAGTGAATTGAACAAGTATTGTTTGAAAGTTAACAACATTGTATTCATAGTGGCTACATGAAGACTAAATATTTTTCATCTTATTTACAGCTCAGAAAGCAGAGAAGTTAGTCCACAGAAAAAAAGCCCGACATTGTTGTTAATTGATAACATTGCCCTCTTTGCTTGCAAGTTTTAGAGTTTATCTCATTAAATTTAAAATTGTATGCTTCCTGCTTGACTTTGATATCTATTCAGCTATTCTGAATGAGGTTCTTTCATTATAGGAATGCTACTGTGAATTTCTCTCTGATAAAGTTGTTACATTATACATTTACATGTACTATTCATACAGTCATTCAGGTTCAGACAGGCGGTATATTATTTGCAACTTTTCTGCAATACTCAAACTGCCACCATTACATTGTAATCATCTGATTAACTATTATAATACCAAAATCATATTATATCGTACATGGATATATACCTAGTTTTGTACAGACATGGATGTCGAATACGTTGTGAATAAAGGACAGGTACAGTCGTGGATGTAGAATATCTTGTGTATACTGGACAGGTACAGTCATGGATGTTGTTAATCAGGCACAGGTACAGTTATGGATGTTGTTAATCAGGCACAGGTACAGTCACGGATGTAGAATATCTTGTGTATATTGGACAGGTACAGTTATGGATGTTGTTAATCAGGCACAGGTACAGTCACGGATGTAGAATATCTTGTATATATAGGACAGGTACAGTCGTGGATGTTGTTAATCAGGCACAGGTACAGTCGTGGATGTTGTTAATCAGGCACAGGTACAGTCATGGATGTAGAATATCTTGTGTATACAGGACAGGTACAGTCGTGGATGTTATTAACCAGGCACAGGTACAGTCATGGATGTTGTTAATCAGGCACAGGTACAGTCGTGGATGTTGTTAATCAGGCACAGGTACAGTCGTGGATGTTAATCAGGCACAGGTACAGTCATGGATGTAGAATATCTTGTATATACAGGACAGGTACAGTCGTGGATGTTGTTAATCAGGCACAGGTACAGTCGTGGATGTTGTTAGTCAGGCACAGGTACAGTCATGGATGTTGTTAATCAGGCACAGGTACAGTCACGGATGTAGAATAACGTGTGTATACAGGACATGTACAGTCGTGGATGTTGTTAATCAGGCACAGGTACAGTCGTGGATGTTAATCAGGCACAGGTACAGTCATGGATGTAGAATATCTTGTATATACAGGACAGGTACAGTCGTGGATGTTGTTAATCAGGCACAGGTACAGTCGTGGATGTAGAATATCTTGTATATACAGGACAGGTACAGTCGTGGATGTTGTTAATCAGGCACAGGTACAGTCACGGATGTAGAATATCTTGTGTATACAGGACAGGTACAGTCGTGGATGTTGTTAATCAGGCACAGGTACAGTCGTGGATGTAGAATATCTTGTGTATATAGGACAGGTACAGTCGTGGATGTTGTTAATCAGGCACAGGTACAGTCGTGGATGTTGTTAGTCAGGCACAGGTACAATCATGGATGTTGTTAATCAGGCACAGGTACAGTCATGGATGTTGGTAATCAGGCACAGGTACAGTCATGGATGTTGTTAATCAGGCACAGGTACAGTCGTGGATGTTGTTAATCAGGCACAGGTACAGTCACGGATGTAGAATAATGTGTGTATACAGGAGAGGTACAGTCATGGATGTTGTCAATCAGGCACAGGTACAGTCGTGGATGTTGTTAGTCAGGCACAGGTACAGTCGTGGATGTTGTCAATCAGGCACAGGTACAGTCATGAATGTTGTTAATCAGGCACAGGTACAGTCGTGGATGTTGTTAATCAGGCACAGGTACAGTCATGGATGTAGAATATCTTGTATATACAGGACAGGTACAGTCGTGGATGTAGGTAATCAGGCACAGGTACAGTCATGGATGTAGAATATCTTGTATATACTGGACAGGTACATTCATGGATGTTGTTAATCAGGCACAGGTACAGTCATGGATGTTGTTAATCAGGCACAGGTACAGTCACGGATGTAGAATAACGTGTGTATACAGGACAGGTACAGTTGTGGATGTTGTTAATCAGGCACAGGTACAGTCATGGATGTTGTTAATCAGGCACAGGTACAGTCACGGATGTAGAATAACGTGTATATACAGGACAGGTACAGTCGTGGATGTTGTTAATCAGGCACAGGTACAGTCACGGATGTAGAATATCTTGTGTATATAGGACAGGCACAGTCGTGGATGTTGTTAATCAGGCACAGGTACAGTCGTGGATGTTGTTAGTCAGGCACAGGTACAATCATGGATGTTGTTAATCAGGCACAGGTACAGTCACGGATGTAGAATAATGTGTGTATACAGGACAGGTACAGTCATGGATGTTGTTAATCAGGCACAGGTACAGTCGTGGATGTTGTTAATCAGGCACAGGTACAGTCGTGGATGTTAATCAGGCACAGGTACAGTCATGGATGTAGAATATCTTGTATATACAGGACAGGTACAGTCGTGGATGTTGTTAATCAGGCACAGGTACAGTCGTGGATGTTGTTAGTCAGGCACAGGTACAGTCATGGATGTTGTTAATCAGGCACAGGTACAGTCACGGATGTAGAATAACGTGTGTATACAGGACATGTACAGTCGTGGATGTTGTTAATCAGGCACAGGTACAGTCGTGGATGTTAATCAGGCACAGGTACAGTCATGGATGTAGAATATCTTGTATATACAGGACAGGTACAGTCGTGGATGTTGTTAATCAGGCACAGGTACAGTCGTGGATGTAGAATATCTTGTATATACAGGACAGGTACAGTCGTGGATGTTGTTAATCAGGCACAGGTACAGTCACGGATGTAGAATATCTTGTGTATACAGGACAGGTACAGTCGTGGATGTTGTTAATCAGGCACAGGTACAGTCGTGGATGTAGAATATCTTGTGTATATAGGACAGGTACAGTCGTGGATGTTGTTAATCAGGCACAGGTACAGTCGTGGATGTTGTTAGTCAGGCACAGGTACAATCATGGATGTTGTTAATCAGGCACAGGTACAGTCATGGATGTTGGTAATCAGGCACAGGTACAGTCATGGATGTTGTTAATCAGGCACAGGTACAGTCGTGGATGTTGTTAATCAGGCACAGGTACAGTCACGGATGTAGAATAATGTGTGTATACAGGAGAGGTACAGTCATGGATGTTGTCAATCAGGCACAGGTACAGTCGTGGATGTTGTTAGTCAGGCACAGGTACAGTCGTGGATGTTGTCAATCAGGCACAGGTACAGTCATGAATGTTGTTAATCAGGCACAGGTACAGTCGTGGATGTTGTTAATCAGGCACAGGTACAGTCATGGATGTAGAATATCTTGTATATACAGGACAGGTACAGTCGTGGATGTAGGTAATCAGGCACAGGTACAGTCATGGATGTAGAATATCTTGTATATACTGGACAGGTACATTCATGGATGTTGTTAATCAGGCACAGGTACAGTCATGGATGTTGTTAATCAGGCACAGGTACAGTCACGGATGTAGAATAACGTGTGTATACAGGACAGGTACAGTTGTGGATGTTGTTAATCAGGCACAGGTACAGTCGTGGATGTTGTTAATCAGGCACAGGTACAGTCACGGATGTAGAATATCTTGTGTATATAGGACAGGCACAGTCGTGGATGTTGTTAATCAGGCACAGGTACAGTCGTGGATGTTGTTAGTCAGGCACAGGTACAATCATGGATGTTGTTAATCAGGCACAGGTACAGTCACGGATGTAGAATAATGTGTGTATACAGGACAGGTACAGTCATGGATGTTGTTAATCAGGCACAGGTACAGTCACGGATGTAGAATATCTTGTGTATACAGGACAGGTACAGTCGCGGATGTTGTTAGTCAGGCACATATACAGTCACGGATGTAGAATATCTTGTGTATACAGGACAGGTACAGTCGTGGATGTTGTTAATCAGGCACAGGTACAGTCACGGATGTAGAATATCTTGTGTATACAGGACAGGTCCAGTCATGGATGTTGTTAATCAGGCACAGGTACAGTCGTGGATGTTGTTAGTCAGGCACAGGTACAGTCACGGATGTAGAATAATGTGTGTATACAGGACAGGTACAGTCATGGATGTAGAATACGTTGTCAATACAGGACAGATTAAGTCGTAGATTTTGTATGAGGCACACTCACAATGTACACTCATGGATGAAAAATATCTTATGATTTCAGGACAGGTAGCGTACGGAGATGAATAATGTAGACTCTGATTTCAATTTCCTGTTTCTTCGTATTGATAAAAGAAACTTGGATAATATCTGGTTTACTTGTGTGTTTTGACTACTGTTGTAAATGTTTCTGTTAGCGAATATGGCGATCTATACAATGGATTTAAGCATAGAAATTAGATTTATTCTCTTTGTCTAGAGTCTATGATACATTTTCCTCGATATTTTCACCCACCAGTAAATATTACCTTTTGGCGATCACAACTTTCTATACAATAGATTTATTAGAAATCAGCCTTCTTTTCTTAATATTTACACATGGGGTCTTTTTCATTAAAAAACCATCCGTAATTATTAACATATTTACTAGAAGTTTAAACATTTCGGAAAATCTTGCTCTGATATTCCGACTTTGACATTAGTGTGCAGGTACAGTCATGGATGTCCGGTACCAGCATTGACGAGTACAGTCTGGGATGTTAGCTGACAGACACTGATGGCTCCGTCCGCGTGCTAACTTCGGGTTGTTTTTATCCTGTTTATCCTGTTTTGGATATATATACTAATGCCAAAACTTTTTTGCTTCGCCCTCAAACACGGTCACGCCGTAAAACATATTAGTTTACTTATTGATGGAAACTTGACTCACTTGAGCAGATCGATGCATGGCATTTAAAATTCTAAAATGTAGTTCTTTTATGTTATTTCTTATATCATTTTTTCCCAATTTCAAGTTACATGAAAGTCAATAAAAATTATCCTATCAATTGTTTAAACATTCTAGGAGTTTTCTTTATGTAATTAGAGATAGGGCTCAAAATTTCCATTATTTTTGTTGACAACATCCATGGGTTACTGCAGACGATAAGGATAGGTTTAAAACCATGAGGGAATAATGAATGGTTATTTCTTTCCATGTTAGGATTAATTTTAAATCTACCTCCATAGAGAAAAGAGTTCTAAAAAGTCAGACGTAAATCGCAATCGTAAGTGTTACGACTACGATAGGTTTCGTGAAACGCTCGTATACGTGCGAGTCAAATGATCTTAAACGTAATCGTACGTTTGCGATCTACGATCGGTTAGTGAAACCGTATTTACTAAAGTTCGTAGACGGAAACGTAGCGTAAATCTAGACGTAGCGTGCGTTTACGTGTGGGACGGTATTCACTAACAGTCGTAGACGTAGATTTACGTCAGAAATAAGCGTAACTCTACGTGTGCTATACTAGTACACGTAAGCTGATCGTAACTTAAAAATAAACAAAGCAAATGGCGACATTTTTTTCTCTCGATAATTTCTTGCGTAAAGACATTACAAATCCTTTAGATGCATATTAGCTGGTTAGTAATACACAAATTAATTGTATTTATCCAGATTATCGTTTTCTTTGAGATCATCTGCAATTGTGTGACAATTCTAAAAATTTTGAGCCCGATCTAATTTACCTTGTGGCGGATCTCGGTCTGATTTAAAATCAAACCTTTCACTTCGCTCGATATACGGACAGTCACTGCGTGCTCCCAGGCAGCGACTGTCCGTACATCTAGCGAAGTGAGAGGTTTGATTTTAATCAGACTGAGCAGATCTAACCTTGCCTTTAGAAATATTGGGAAGCTTTTTATTTTACTCATGCAGGATATTTAAAAAAAAGAATATTTGCCATTTATCTTATTATATATCTAGCATCTTTCAGGGAAATACATTTTTTTAATTTTCCAAACATGGTGGAATTAAATGTATACATGCAATGTTTTAGATTTGAAAAGAAGAGAGTCACTGCGTGTACAAAAATACATGGTGATCGGCAGCTATAGAAAAACTATTTCTACTTGATAGATAGGTGATCTTTACTTTGTGGTCATAAGCAAATACTGGTAGTTCAAATAACTATTTGTTACATTGTAACTTACACAACAGGGAAATGAGCCTCTAAATAAATATTTTAAAAAAAATATGCATTTCATTCGAATAAAATTTTGTGAAATTTGTTTCAGAGAGCAACTGTGATGCCTACTAGTTTAGTCATGTGTAGACTTTCAATCTTTCAGAGTGTCATTTCCTATTAACTATAATCCTACATGAGTCAAACCTTCATTGATAATGCATCTATGAATCTTTCTACCATTCATGATTTGTATGTAATTGACCTCTATATGTGATCAGCTAGGTAAAAGTCTTTGCAGTATATATTACCAAACTCCAAGGATGATGCCTTCAACATACATTTTTTAAGCCCCCCCCCCCCCCCCCCCAATTTACAAAAATCCCACTGATAAAAGTTCATTCTGAAGGCTTCTCACATTAATCCGACATATGTACAAATGCTCCCCTTCACAAATTTTAACCCACCAGACAACTTTGTTGACAAGTATTTAAGATTTATTTATATTGTCATCTTTTTAATATCAAGGTGTTAAAATCATTCTAGAAATGGAAGTAATACATGTGCATGTCAATATCAATAACAATATGAAAATTCATCTAAAAATTTATTTATTAACAAATATAATTGCATGTACATAACTGTATGCATATACTTATTTTCTTAAACATGTATTGTAACAAATTCTATTTTGGTGAATATCAAACTTCTTTTTTTTTTTTATTTTACTGTCAAATGTCCATATGATATAAATGAGTAAATAAATATATAAGATGACATCAATGTAGCAGATGGACCATCAGCATGGATTGGTCAGTGGGTAGAGTACCAGACTACGGGTCATGAGTTGGATTCTCAATCCTGGTATATATTTTTGAATCATTCCTATGCTCGTCCTTTCACACAATCATGGCAATGGAAGATGAGCATTTCTTGGTTTCACAAAAGATTTTTCAGGCCATTACAGCATTGTACCCATAGACCTAAAAAATAATAGTATTACATTGATTTAAACAACTGTCATTAGACTGCAATCAAATTTCATAAGGCTTGAAAAATACATGCAACATAATTGTTAGTTAAATGAACTGTAAAATTGTGATAATACTGATTTTATTGTATATTTATCACCATATCTGGAAAGATATCAGCAAGTATCACCTACAATTTCTAATTTCAAAAATTTATAACCCAAGACCCCAAAAAAAACACCGTACGGTTGCTCCACGGATCACTGAATGTGGGCGGAGCTTATCCATGGTCCATGTTATTTACCTGGAATTTACCTGGCCAAGAGATCGGCTGTTGTGTATATTTTTATGACATACACAGGAAATTTCTCAGGTTATTACAAATTATGCTTAGTGTCTTGATTTGTGCAAACAAACAAAAATTAAAATTTCTACCTACATGCATACCGCATTTCTATTTCCCGTAAACCTTCAAACTTGGTCATATTTATGTATTGCAAATGACAGGTTTAGCCCATTTCTAAACCTTTGCTTTTTAAAACTTCTAATTAAATTGTTATATATCGTATATAAATAATTTCCTAAATATAATATTACCCGGCGTTTCCGGGCACTTCAAGGTGTCCTGGGAGTTTGCAGTGTCGTGGGTGACGTAGGTAAAATATCCATGTTTCGAGAGAATGAATAAATCCAAGTAGATCTGTGTACATGTACAACCAAATGAAGAATGATCAAGATACCCCTCAATATGGGCCGTCTGTAGGGTTTCTGTAGCTGTAGTGTTTGCGTAATGGTGGTATCCCAAACAGAAGCTGACACGAAGTCTACCCCCCCTCTCTCTCTCTCTCTCTCTCTCTCTCTCTCTCTCTCTCTTTAGGGTTTCTGTGGACGTAGTGTTTGTGTAACGATGGCATCCCAAACAGAAGCTGACATGAAGTCTACACCCTCTCTCTCTCTCTCTCTCTCTCTCTCTCTCTCTCTCTCTCTCTCTCTCTCTCTCTCTCTCTTTAGGGTTTCTGTGGACGTAGTGTTTGTGTAACGATGGTATGATATGTACCATGATAATTGATTTTGATTTGTTTAAAATTTGTAAGTACAGAAATGTTTATGTGTACAAACAGTGGATATTCTTACATCATATAAATATATACTGTACATCCTTCATCCCAATCCTAACCCCGAGACATCATGGAAAAACTTTCAGGAGAGGATATGAAGAGAAATGCATCTAAATCGAGGAATGCTGCTGTCTGTTGGCAATTTATTTCCTGACCACTTTTATGACCCTTTGAAAAATAAAAGAAGTCAGCTAACTTGGATATCTAGTGTATGCTACATGTATAACACACTTAATTAATATCTCCAATTAATATATAGTCAGCTATTCTAAATCAAATAAATCAACATTGACTTCACACAGTTGTACAACTGTATTTGAATGTGATTTTGTTTCACAATATTTTCTAAATGTTTTGCACATGAATATGCACATACGATAATTGAAATGATGTTAAAAGAGACTGTAACTGTTCTCATCTGGTATCAGGTCCATTCGCCTGTAACTGTTCTCATCTGGTATCAGGTCCATTCACCCAATCGGAACTCCTCGAATGTCTCGCGCACTCGACATAGATCTCGGATGCAATGCATCAAATTCACTCATGGATGCCACCGTATTACATCCGAGATCTATGTCGAGTGCGCGAGACATTCGAGGAGTTCCGATT
>NC_079170.1:34696155-34933655 GCF_947568905.1 Ostrea edulis
CAGTCCAGCTTATGATTAGTTGTCTGTTGATGATGACCAATCACAGCCCAGCTTATAACTTGTTCTTTATTGTGAACTATGTACCTTTACCAATGATTTGTCCATAGTAAACATGTCAGATTATATAAAGAATTAATGTCAAGTTTGTTATCATTCACAGATTATACAAATTTAAACCCCGCCACACCCCCACCCAACTGTTATTGTTTTTATCAACAATGTCAAGTTTGTTTTTATTCACTGATTATGCAAATTTAAACCCTGCAACTCCCCTCCCCTAGTTGTTTTTATCAACAATGTCAAGTTTTTTTTATTCACTGATTATACAAATCTAAACCCCGTAACCCTCCACCCCCACCATAGTTGTTATGTCAAGTTTGTTTTCATTCACTGATTAAGCAAATCCCCACCGTCCCTGGTGCCATTGTTTTTATGAACAACACACAATAGACAATTATTCCATAACTGTAATTGTGACCAATCATAGGATAGGTTCTCTAAGTTTAATATTTTATTTCAACCAATTATTCTGCTTCTCCCTTTATCTTTTGATCCCATTTCCTGTAAACAACAATAAAGGAAATACTTGATCTATAACAACATCACATCGTTAAATTAATTACAGGTGTATGACCTGAATCTATCCATTACATCACCTTGTTAAATTAATTACAGGTGTATGACCTGAGTCTATCCATTACAACATCACCTGGTTAAATTAAATACAGGTGTATGACCTGAGTCTATCCATTACAACATCACCTGGTTAAATTAATTACAGGTGTATGACCTGAGTCTATCCATTACAACATCACCTGGTTAAATTAATTACAGGTGTATGACCTGAGTCTATCCATTACAACATCACCTCGTTAAATTAATTACAGGTGTATGACCTGATTCTATCCATAACAACATCACCTTGTTAAATTAATTACAGGTGTATGACCTGAATCTATCCATTACAACATCACCTCGTTAAATTAATTACAGATGTTTGACCTGAATCTATCATTTACAACATCACCTTGTTAAATTAATTACAGGTGTATCAGCTGAGTTTATAGTAACATCACATTTAATTAATTGTTGTATTAATTAACAGGTTTATGAGCTGAGCTTTTTCCGGGATATAAACTTAGGAGAGATGAGTAGATTCAATCCTGCAAAGGTTGGTAATCTCAACATTGTCAAGGAATGCTTTTAAAATGATCAGTGAAATTAATAATAATGAAATTTAAACACAAGAAATTTCAAACTATTATGATTTAAACATTTCTCCTCCAGTACATGACTTGTCTGGCAATCTTTTCTTTTCAGATTCATTTATCCAAAGACATGAAAAAAGCCATAAAAATTGTGAACTCAGGCAAACCACAAAAGTAAGTTAAAAGTAATTGTAGAGGGGTTTGTGTGAGTGGGGATACTAATATTTTTTTTCTGCTAAAGGTCATGCTTTTGAAAGATGTATACAATACATAAATACCCTCTCTTAATTTGTGCTTAATTTCATGATGTTGATTGTCTCCATGTGAAAATAAAATTCTCATGAGAAATTCTTTAGCGAAAATTTTTACTTCACTCATAAATCCCACAAAACAGATTACATATACAAAGTAAGAAGATGCCCAGCAGGATTGGCTTAAGATTTTCACAATGTTAGTTGTCAATCGTTAACATCGTCAATCAATTGTTAATCTTGGTCATTATTTGTCATGGCAGCCTTCTATTCACAGAAAAAAATTAAAGAGAACAACCTCCTCGGCCAGAATGGAACGAACAGACTCACGATCCATGCTGCACAGTGGTGGATCCAAACTTCCTTCTCCACCCCCTCCTGGTGGGCCCCCAGTGGGGATCCCACCTCCACCAGCTCCTCCACCCCCCACCAGCCCAGGCGGGCCTCCACCAGCTCCACAAGCACCACCACCAGCACCACCCGCCCCACCACCTCCTTCAGTTTCCACTGGTGGTTCAAACGGGAGGGCAGCCCTGCTTGGTGATATTAGGACAGGGATGAAACTGAAGAAAGCGGTAACCAACGACAGGAGTGCTCCTAAGGTGTGAGGTCAAGGTCGTGTGACAAAGGTCAACAACTCAAGGCCAATCAGATGTTAGTCATCCAGTCTTCCCTAGTTACCTCTGTGTATTTGGAGTATTTTATTAAGTCTCTTCTCTAACATTGATATTGAGAGAAACAATGATGAGCATGTGTATATTGTCTCATTTCATAATTATGACATTGTAAATTTCAGGGTCATTAGCTATTAATTTAGAAACAAGAAATACATGTAAGTTAAAAACACTGAAGTTGGGGGACACAATGTTCATCTTTATTCACACTGAGATTATATCACGGCAGATTTCTCTTAGACTTGGACAAATAATACAGTGGATTTACTTTTAAGCAATTTTCAACTTTTAGTGACTTTGTTGCACATGTTGAAGCAAGAATGCTAATTCATGGTTGTGTTAAATTATGAAAATGTCATATATAGATGAAGTGCTTTATCATGATAACACTGAATAGTGCATCAAATTTTACTGCACCAAATTTTAGATATACAAATTAAGTTAAAAATACATACAGTGTTATGAATATGTATTATACGTGTTTTATATGGTCATACAACATTGTGATTTTAATTGTTCTTATTTAGCTCACCTGAGTGTTTTCTGATTGAAATCATCCATCTGTCTGTAAACTTTTATGAATCTACCAAACTTGATATAAATTAAACCTTCTTGTGTTGAAGGAATGCCTCTTTTCAAGGAAGATAATTTTTTTAAAAGATGACGAAAATGGAATGAAGTGTTTATATATATCCTCATTCTCAAGAACCATTAAACCAGAAAATCAAAAACTTGCATTGAAATTTCTTTTTAGAATGAAGATTCAATTCTATTCAAACCATGATCCTTGAAGCCAAGTTTCTAAAATTGTTCATAGGAATATATAGGACAAGTCTTTTTTAAGATATTCTCCAGAACCATCAGAGTGTGTACATGTAAGCATCCCTCTGTTGTGTAGATTAATGTAAGAATCCCTCTGTTGTGTGGATTAATGTAAGCATCCCTCTGTTGTGTAGATTAATGTAAGCATCCCTCTGTTGTGTGGAATAAGGTTTGTTCACTCCATGCCCTCAGGGTCTTGGTGGGGCCACCAAAGGGGTTTACAATTTTACACAAGAGTAAAAAAACAAAATCCTCAAAAATCACCTCAAGAGCTATAAGATTCTTTTGAAAACCACTAGACTACAATATGTCAAATTGATGTGCAAGAATTCTCAGTCATGTAACATTTATGAAAGTTTGCTTACACCATGCCCCCTGTGGCCTGGAGGGAGTTGTTTTAACAACAATGAATGTTTTGCCTGATACAGTGAAACACAGTTATAATGAACCACCAGGGCCAGTGAAAAACTGTTCATTATAACCAAACTTCGTTATACCCAACAACATTGAATTTTTTAACTGATACATGGGAAAATGTAACTGCATGCCCAGGTGAGTGATGTGACCCGCATGTCTCTTTTTTCTGTTCAATGTTTTACCCAGTGCAATATTTTTATGTTGTTGTTATATGTCATTTTGAGGATAATTTCCCAGTTGTGATTTACACATTTGTGAACAGTTTGAGGATATTATTTAATTCTCTGTTTATTAGGTTGTAATTAGTTTTGACCTGTATTAAAGATAGTTGATGTTATCATTATCATATGTGATGTCATAATCATCATTCGGTGACATCATCATTTTTGTTATGCAATTCATTTTCTGCATGACTACCAATGTGTGTTTGCCTGGAAGAATCTAAAATTCGCTTCACGAGTTATTGTAAATCACTTACATTTCGTAAGGTTTCATTTTCATTTTTCTTCATATGTCACACTGTTTCGGTCGATAATTGGATGTAGTAGTAATAAGCACACATACATGTAATATTCATATACTAATAGTACACTTAAAGATTTATCAGAAATTCTTCTCTGTCTAAATATTCATTTTTGCTCTTTGTGTACTCTCAATGTGTTCTATTCATATGTTTTCATATACAATGTACATTATTTTACACAATTTTCATGGGTGGATTTCAATATAAAAATAAAAATAGTTGACACTTGGAACTTAAGAATTCGGTTACCCACTTGTTCCAGAAAAGTTCCTGTTTTATTACAGCAATAAAATATACATTGAAGATTTGGGTTGTTTTCATTAGGTCAGTCGAGATGTCTCTAGGTAGCTCAGATTCAAGTTTGTTGAAATTATGGTCCCTTGGGGTAGGTTGGGGCCACAATAGAGGATCAAAGATTTACATGGGAATACATACTAGGAGAAATCTTTGAAATATTCTCCCTAACAGCATCATTACTCGATCATATCAACATGCAAGCATCTTCTGGTAATTCAGATTCATGGTTGTTTAAATTGTTACCCTCGTGAGTAAGGTGGGGACACAACAAAGCATTAAAGTTTTGTATGGGATTATATAGGAAATATCTTTTCAAAATCTTCTCAAAAACACCTGGACCATACTTAATATATTGATATGCAAGCATCCCCATGAGGTATAGATTCAAGTTTCTTCATGACATGTGTTGTATGAAATGTGTGCAGGAACAGAACTGGACACCTCAGCTTCATTAACAATACTGATGTTGGCATAAACAATACTGATGTTGTCATTAACAATACTGATGTTGTCATTAACAATACCGATGTTGTCATTAACAATACCGATGTTGTCATTAACAATACCGATGTTGACATTAACAATACCGATGTTGTCATTAACAATACCGATGTTGTCATTAACAATACCGATGTTGTCATTAACAATACCGATGTTGACATTCACAATACCGATGTTGTCATTCACAATACCGATGTTGTCATAAACAATACCGATGTTGTCATAAACAATACCGATGTTGTCATTAACAATACCGATGTTGACATTCACAATACCGATGTTGTCATTAACAATACCGATGTTGTCATTAACAATACCGATGTTGTCATTAACAATACTGATGTTGTCATTAACAATACTGATGTTGTCATTAACAATACCGATGTTGTCATTAACAATACTGATATTGTCATTAACAATACTGATGTTGTCATTAACAATACCGATGTTGTCATTAACAATACTGATGTTGTCATTAACAATACTGATGTTGTATCAGTAATCATTAATTGTACTCACACACACTAACAATCAATTCAGTGTCATTAACAATACTGATGTTGTCATTAACAATACTGATGTTGTCATTAACAATACTGATGTTGTCATTAACAATACCGATGTTGTCATTAACAATACTGATGTTGTCATTAACAATACCGATGTTGTCATTAACAATACCGATGTTGTCATTAACAATACTGATATTGTTATTAACAATACTGATGTTGTATCAGTAATCATTAATTGTACTCACACACACTAACAATCATCTCAGTGTCAGTAACAATACTGATGTTGTCATTAACAATACTGATGTTGTATCAGTAATCATTAATTGTACTCACACACACTAACAATCATCTCAGTGTCATTAACAATACTGATGTTGTCATTAACAATACTGATGTTGTCATTAACAATACTGATGTTGTATCGATAAGACATAATATATATAAACGATATTCAGTTTTATGGGCCTGGATGATATCCCCCTAAATTCATCAAAGGGTGATCTAAGACAAAACTGTGTAAATCGAGTCACATTCTGTCTACTTTATGTTGTACAATGTTTTATTAAATATTTTTATTTTAAGAAATATGAAACATCTAAGTTTTATACATTCTTCCCTTCGAAATCTCTTATTACGTAATCAATCTTCATTTTACTGGCATTGTAGTAGTTGCAAAATTAACATAAAAACAAACAACTTTTGTTTTGTAATGCTTATCAATTTTGTGTGTGTGTGTTTGTTTTAAATTATTTCAAAAATGATTTTGACCCCTCCCGGTCCCTTATTTGAAGGGCTGACCCCTAGAACTTGATATCATTGAATTAGTCTCGTCTTTATCTCCAAATTTGTTTTCTAATGTTTAACAAAATATTTTGTTTTCAGGATATAAAGGATGTTTAGTTTTACTGATCATGTATCCCTTGCTTTCCTTAAAAGGGGATGCAAGGTGAAATCTGAAGATACCATATTGTCTATACAGTCACATTCTGACCAATTTACATTAAACTAGTTCTAATTGTAACGGGGACCGTTACAGATGTTCCCCAAACCTCCCCCAATTAAAAAGTGATGTCCTTGTGAATCTATAGCAAAAAATCATTTCATTTTAGCCTTTAATTACATGTAGTACGTTCAATATGGTCATTTCAGTACCAAGAAATGAAAGAAAGCGTTGCACGTGCATACACGTGCACGCGTGTATGATTCCGAATTTTTGTTGATGTCGTTCAAGAGGCATTTGTATAATATACCCACAGTATGAATTTCATAACATTTCTACCACATATAAGGAAGTTATTGCGATTTTAAAATTGTCCAATCAGAATTCAGCACACGTGCATGCACGTGCTGAGCAGCAATTCTAACCACAGCAATTTGTAAGGAGTACCAAGACACATCTAAACCCCTAATATCAATATAATTTGATGAAAAACAAAAACGTTATTGTCCTTTAAAAATTGAATATTTGAAAAACGTTGCACGCGCATGCGCGTGTGCGTTGGCATTTTTTGTTACACTAATAGATACATACACATATTGTCTACGTATGCTGTGAATATTTTCTCATTCGCTTTATAAATAAGATAGTTACAAACGTTTTAGTATTATCCAATCAAAATGAAGCGCACGTGCATGAGCGTGCAAATTCGTAATTTTGACCATGAAAATCAGTTAAGGGTCTCAATATCTAACTATGATATGAATATCAAGCCATTTCAATGAACAACAAAAAAGTTAGACTGATTCCAAAGTTAGTGTACAAATTTTGTAATGCACGTGCACGCGCATGCGTGAGCGTGAAGACAAAATAACTATCATTTTTCATATCTACAAATGATATACTACCATCCTATTTAGGTTTCATATCGATCCCTTTAATATTCTGATTTTCCATTTTTTGTACCAAAATTGCAGTGCACGTGAGCGCGCGTGCATGCACGTGCAGACAAAATGACTATCGCTATGCACATCTACAAAAGCTATACTATCATCCTGGAAAGTTTCATATCGATCCCTTTTGTAGTTTCTGAGAACACTACCGGACAAAAAAGTACCGGAGAAAAAGAATAATAACTAGTTCTAATTGTAACGGGGACCGTTACATATGTTCCCCAAACCTCCCCCAATTAAAAAGTGATGTCCTTGTGATTCTATAGCAAAAAATCATTTTATTTTAGCCTTTAATTACATGAAGTACGTTCAATATGGTCATTTCAGTACCAAAAAATGAAAGAAAGCGTTGCCCGCGCATACACGCGCACGGGTGTATGATTCCGAATTTTTGTTGATGTCGTTCAACAGGCATTTGTATCATATACCCACAGTGTGAATTTCAAAACGTTTCCACCAAATATAAGGAAGTTATAGCGATTTTAAAATCGTCCAATCAGAATTCAGCACACGTGCATGCACGTGCTGAGCAGTAATTCTAACCACAGCAATTTGTAAGGAGTTCCAAGATATATCTAAAACCCTAATATCAATAGAATTTAATGAAAAACAAAAACGTTATCGTCCTTTAAAAATTGAACATTTAAAAAACGTTGCACGCGCATGTGCGTGTGCGTTGGCATTTTTTGTTAAACCAACATATAGATACACATATTGTCTACGTATGCTGTGAATATCATCTCATTCGCTTCATAAATAAGATAGTTACAAACGTTTTAGTATTATCCAATCAAAATGAAGAGCACGTGCATGCGCATGCAAATTGGTAATTTTGACCATTCAGATCAGTTAAGGGTCTCAATATCTACTTATGATATGAATTTCAAGCCATTTCAATGAACAATAAAAAAGTTAGACTGATTCCAAAGTTAGTGTACAAATTTTGTAATGCGCGTGCACGCGCATGCGTGCGCGTGCTGGCAAAATAACTATTATTTTTCATATGTACAAATGATATACTATCATCCTATTTAGGTTTTATATCGCTTCCTTCAATATTCTGATTTTCCATTTTTTGTACCAAAATTGCAATGCACGTGCGCGCGCGTGCATGCACGTGCAGACAAAATGACTATCACTATGCACATCTATAAACGCTATACTATCATCCTGGAAAGTTTCATATCGATCCCTTTTGTAGTTCCTGAGAACACTACCGGACAAAAAAGTACCGGAGAAAAAGAATAATAACTAGAGACTCATTACTAGTAATGAGTAGGTCTTCCGTTAGACCACTTCCGGTAAAGAACTTTCTGTTCCTACAAAAACCATTTAAATATATCAGAAAATGTGTCTTAACAATGAATGAGAAATGTATTATCGAATTTTTTACTCCTTTCTCGTAACTTCCGGTGACGACCGGAAGTACTATTCAGATGCGTTTTCCTATAAATGACATCGATTCTTTACTGTCTATATTCCCTGAAAATTTCACGTCTCTATCTGAAAGACTTCTCAAAAAAAGAAGTAAACCTAAGAAAGAAAAAGTAGTAAGTTACTACCGACCGGAAGTCAATTTTGAAAAACAAAATTATCAAAACTTTGGAAGTTTATACTTTTATTAAGACATGTGAAAATCATATGAAAGACTTCAAATATAAGCGAGATTTATGGGGACAAAGAGACGAAAATTAAAAAGGTATTTTATCAAGAAACCGGAAGTAGTCGTTTTGACTACCGACAGAGTCAATATTCTTTTGACACTTTCAAAGAGACTTAATAAACTAGTATAGGTTTCAATTTAAACGAAAAAGTTTGAAATTTGCGATTCTTTCCATCACTTCCGGTGACGACAGGAAGTGACGGTCGACATGTTCAACCCACTACTGCACGCCTACAAACGGAGATTGATCATCCCTGAATGTTTGATGAACCTATATTTTACTTTTTCCAAGAAAAATGCTGGACAAAATTCCTTTTGAGAAACAAAAAATCGGCCATATTTTCCGACCGGAAGTGAATTTTGTAAAAACAAAAAGAATTATAGCAAGGTCATTTCATAAGACATTATTCCTGAAAATTTCAGCCATCTCTGAGAAATCACTCGAAGAAATCGGAAAATCGACAATTATTCAAATACTTCCGGTATAGACCGGAAGTGACGGACAAAAAAATTGAATGTATGTGTACAATGGACTAATGTTAGTTGATCAACTCTACAAGTTTCAAGCGTCTATCTATATTCATTATTGAGAAACTGAAAAAACAAGGTTTGAATATGTCCACCCTATATCTCACGACCGGAAGTGAATTTTTTCAAAAATATTGAAATTTACTTTAGACATTTATAGTGTCTATAACATATGTAAAATTCAAATCAATAACTTGTTTTATGACCGAGATTTATGGCACTGAAAAATGAGAGAATGAATAGTCTTTCTTTGATATAACCGGAAGTTGGAGTTTCAACTTCCGGTGGGGTCAACATTTTTTTGAGAATTAGAACCAGAGCTAGTAAACCGATATAGGTTTCAGTTTGAAAGAAAAAAGTTTGAAATATATGATTCATTTAATCACTTCCGGTGACGACCGGAAGTGACGGCCGACATTCTTAACCCCCTACTGCACGCCTACAAAGTGAGATCTATTAACTCTGAAAATTTGGTGACTCTATCTTTTACCGTTTCTGAGAAAAACGCTGGACAAAATATCTTGTAAAAAGACGAAAATTGGACATATCTTGCGACTGGAAGTGAATTTTGAAAAAATGAAAAAAATACCTCGAGGTACCATCGTTCTCTATAACCTGTGAAAGTTTCAGGAAAATCCATCCAACGGTCTCGGAGACGAAAGGGAAAAAAACATAATAATAATAACTAGATTCGATCTTGTTGCGAGCAACGAGTTGGTCTTCCGTCCAAATTTAGATGTGATCAGATAAGAATTTGACTGACATTTTCGTTCATAAATAATGATACAAATATATTGTCTAGACGTACAATTTAGCTTCGGTAATGTTTTACAAATATTGATCATTTAAATGTTATAAATTAAAAACTCTCTCTCCCTCTCGGCAACTAATTAAAGGGGTCAGCTTTTTTTTCGAGAAAAAAGTTATTAATGTTATTTACTGCGATACAGATTCGACTGATCAGGCGAGTCATGCCGCCCGGAGGCCTATTTTTTGATATCATTCTAGATATATCTCACAAAACTGAACAAATTTTTTTCTACATGTCCTATGGATATTTTCTTGAGAAAAAAGTTATTGATTGCGACATTTATCAGACTGTTAAGGCGAGTCATAAGGCCCGTGGGCCTTTTTCTTGATATTGTTTGAAAGATCTTGCAAACCTGAACAACTTTTGGTCTACATGTTTTATCAAAAGTTTCTCCAGAAAAAAAGCTATTGATTGTGACACTAATCAAACTGTTCAGGCGAGCCATGAGGCCCATTCACCTTTTTCATGATGTTGTTTGAAACATCTTGCAAAACTGAACAACTTTTGTTCTAGATGTCTCATTAAAAGTTTCTTGACTAAAATGTTATAGATTGCAACAATAACCCAACTTTTCATGTGAGCCATGAGACCCGCAGGCCTTATTCCTAACATCATTAGTTAACGCTTGCGAATCTGAACAACTTTTGTTCTACAAGTCTTATCAAAAGTTTCTCGAGAAAAAAGTTATTAATGTTATTAATTGTGATACAAATTCGACTGTTCAGGCGAGCCATGACGCCCGCAGGCCTATTTTTTGATATCATTAGATATATCTTACAAAACTGAACAACTTTTATTCTACATGTTTTATCAAAGTTTGGTGAGGAAACAGTTAATCATTGTAACAGAAATTCAATGGTTCAGGCGAGCCATGAGGCCCATGGGCCCATTTCTTGATACGGCACGAAAGATCTCAATAAACTGTACAACTTTTGTTATATATGTCTAAACAAAATATTTACCAGTATAAAGTTATGCGACATTTATCACTGTTAAGGCGAGTCATAAGGCCCGTGGGCATTTTTCTTGATATCGTTTGAAAGATCTTACAAAACTGAACAACTTTTGTTCTACATGTCTTATCAAAAGATTCTCGAGAAAAAAGTTAGTAATTGTGACACTAATCAAACTGTTCAGGCGAGCCATGAGGCCCGTTGGCCTTTTTCAATGATGTTGTTCGAAAGATCTTGCAAAACTGAACAACTTTTGTTCTAGATGTCTTATTAAAAGTTTCTTGACAAAAATGTTATAGATTGCAACAATAACCCAACTGTTCAGGTGAGCCATGAGACCCGCAGGCCTATTTCTTAACATCGTTAGTTAACGCTTGCGAAACTGAACAACTTTTGTTCTACATGTCTTGTCAAAAGTTTCTCGAGAAAAAAGTTATCAATGTTGTTAATTGTGATACAAATTCGACTGTTCAGGCGAGCCATGACGCCCGGAAGCCTTTTTTAAGATATCATTAAATAGATCTTGCAAAACTGAACAACTTTTATTCTACATGTCTTACCAAAAGTTTCGTGAGAAAAAAGTTAATCATTGTAACAGAAATTCAATGGTTTAGGCGAGCCATGAGGCCCATGGGCCTATTTCTTGATATGACACGAAAGATCTCAATAAACTGTACAACTTTTGTTATATATATCTAAACAAAATATTTACGAGTAAAAAGTTCTGATTTAAAACGTGGAAAAAAATTGGATACTTTTTAAAACTCCATTTTCGACCCCTACCGAGCTTCCATACTAGACACTTCCGGAAATTTTGAAAACCCAGGTGCACAACTACAACATGTCGTCTAACATCACTGAAAATTTCAGCACTCTAGCTTTTATCGTTTTTGTCTGGACAAAATGGTCATCTGAAAATCGATAAAAGGGGGATAACTTCCAACCGGAAGTGATTTTTCAAAAATTGAAACGGCGGTACAAACATCAAATGGCAACGCATCAATCCTGAAAATTTGAAGCAAATCAATCCAGCCATCTCCGAGAAATCTTCTGCACAAAAATCGGTAAGGAGAAAAAAAAAGAATAATAATAATAACTAGATTCGATCTCGTTGCGAGCAACGAGTGGGTCTTCCGTCCAAATTTAGATGTGATTAGATAAGAATTTGACTGACATTTTCGTTCATAAATAATGATACAAATATATTGTCTAGACGTACAATTTAGCTTTGGTAATGTTTTACAAATATTGATCATTTAAATGTTATGAATTAAAGACTTTCTCTACCTCTCGGCAACTAATTAAAGGGGTCAGCTTTTTTTCGAGAAAAAAGTTAATAATGTTATTTACTGCGATACAGATTCGACTGATCAGGCGAGTCATGCCGCCCGGAGGCCTATTTTTTTATATCATTCTAGATATATCTCGCAAAACTGAACAAATTTTGTTCTACATGTCCTATGGAAATTTTCTTAAGAAAAAAGTTATTGATAGCGACATTTATCAGACTGTTAAGGCGAGTCATAAGGCCCGTGGGCCTTTTTCTTGATATCGTTTAAAAGATCTTGCAAACCTGAACAACTTTTGGTCTACATGTTTTATCAAAAGTTTCTCCAGAAAAAAGCTATTGATTGTGACACTAATCAAACTCTTCAGGCGAGCCATGAGGCCCGTTCACCTTTTTCATGATGTTGTTTGAAACATCTTGCAAAACTGAACAACTTTTGCTCTAGATGTCTTATCAAAAGTTTCTTGACTAAAATGTTATAGATTACAACAATAACCCAACTGTTCAGGTGAGCCATGAGACCCGCAGGCCTTATTCTTAACATCGTTAGTAACACTTGCGAATCTGAACAACTTTTGTTCTACATGTCTTATCAAAAGTTTCTCGAGAAAAAAGTTATTAATGTTATTAATTGTGATACAAATTCGACTGTTCAGGCGAGCCATGACGCCCGCAGGCCTATTTTTTGATATCATTGGATAGATCTTGCAAAACTGAACAACTTTTATTTTACATGTCTTATCAAAAGTTTCGTGAGGAAAAAGTTAATCATTGTAACAGAAATTCAATGGTTCAGGCGAGCCATGAGGCCCATAGGCCCATTTCTTGATACGGCACGAAAGATCTCAATAAACTGTACAACTTTTGTTATATATGTCTAAAAAAAATATTTACCAGTATAACGTTATGCGACATTTATCACTGTTAAGGCGAGTCATAAGGCCCGTGGGCCTTTTTCTTGATATCGTTTGAAAGATCTTGCAAAACTGAACAACTTTTGTTCTACATGTCTTATCAAAAGATTCTCGCGAAAAAAGTTAGTAATTGTGACACTGATCAAACTGTTCAGGCGAGCCATGAGGCCCGTTGGCCTTTTTCATGATGTTGTTCGAAAGATCTTGCAAAACTGAACAACTTTTGTTCAAGATGTCTTATTAAAAGTTTCTTGACAAAAATGTTATAGATTGCAACAATAACCCAACTGTACAGGTGCGCCATGAGACCTGCAGGTCTATTTATTAAATCATTAGTTAACCCTTGCGAAACTGAACAACTTTTGTTCTACATGTCTTGTCAAAAGTTTCTCGAGAAAAAAGTTATTAATGTTATTAATTGTGATACAAATTCGACTGTTCAGGCGAGCCATGACGCGCTGAGGCCTAGTTTTTGATATCATTAGATAGATCTTGCAAACCTGAACAACTTTTATTCTACATGTCTTATCAAAAGTTTCGTGAGAAAAAAGTTAATCATTGTAACAGAAATTCAATGGTTCAGGCGAGCCATGAGGCCTATGGGCACATTTCTTGATATGACACGAAAGATCTCAATAAACTGTACAACTTTTGTTATATATGTCTAAGCAAAATATTTACGAGTAAATAGTTATGATTTAAAACGTGGAGAAAAATGAGACACTTTTTTAAACCCCATTTTCGACCCCTACTGAGCTTCCATACTAGGCACTTCCGGAAATTTTGAAAACCCAGGTGCACAACTACAACATGTCGTCTAACATCACTGAAAATTTCAGCACTCTAGCTTTTATCGTTTTTGAGTTTTTGTCTGGACAAAATGGTCATCTGAAAATCGATAAAAGGGGGATAACTTCCAACCGGAAGTGATTTTTCAAAAATTGAAACGGCGGTACAAACTTCAAATGGCAACGCATCAATCCTGAAAATTTGAAGCAAATTGATCCATCTATCTCCGAGAAATCTTCTGCACAAAAATCGGTAAGGAGAAAAAAAAAGAATAATAATAAGAAGAAGAAGAAAAGTGAAAAATCAACAATAGAATAATAGAAGGGTCTTCCGCTGAAGACGGAAGACCCTAATAATAAGAAAAGTGAAAAATCAACAATAGAATAATAGAAGGGTCTTCCGCTGAAGACGGAAGACCCTAATAATAAGAAAAGTGAAAAATCAACAATAGAATAATAGAAAGGTCTTCCGCTGAAGACGGAAGACCCTAATAATAACTAGAAACTCATTACTAGTAATGAGTAGGTCTTCCGTTAGACCACTTCCGGTAAAGAGGTTTCTGTTCCTACGAAAACCATTTAAATATATCAGAAAATAAGCCTTAACAATGAATGAGAAATGTTCAGAATTATCGAACCTTTTACTCATTTCTCGTAACTTCAGGTGATGACCGGAAGTACTTTTATTATGCGTTTTCCCATAAATGATAGCGACGCTTTACTGTTGATATTCCCTGAGAATTTCACGTCTCTATCTCAAAGAGTTCTCAACAAAAAGAAGCAGACTAAAGAAAGAAAAAGTAGTAGGTTACTACCGACCGGAAGTCAATTTTGAAAAACAAAATTATCAAAACTTTAGAAGTTGATACTTTTATTAAGACATGTGAAAATCATATGAAAGACTTCAAATATAAGCGAGATTTATGGGGACAAAGAGATAAAAAGTAAAAAGGTATTTTATCAAGAAACCGGAAGTAGTTGTTTTGACTACCAACGGAGTCAATATTCTTTTGACACCTTCAAAGAGACTTAATAAACTAGTATAGGTTTCAATTTAAAAGAAAAAATTTGAAATTTGCGATTCTTTCAATCACTTCCGGTGACGACAGGAAGTGACGGTCGACATGTTCAACCCTCTACTGCACGACTGCAAACGGAGATTTATAATTTCTGAATAATTGATGATGGTATATTTTACCTTTTCCAAGAAAATTGCTGGACAAAATTCCTTTTGAGAAACAGAAAATCGGCCATATTTTCCGACCGGAAGTGAATTTTGTAAAAAGAAAAATAGTTATAGCAAGGTCCTTTCATAAGACATTATTCCTGAAAATTTCAAGAAAATCCATCCACCATCTCTCAGAAATCACTGGAAGAAATCGGAAAATCGACATTTTTTCAAATACTTCCGGTAGAGACCGGAAGTGACGGATGAAAAAATTGAATGTATGTGTACATTGGACTAATGTTAGTTGATCAACTCTAGAAGTTTCAAGCATCTATCTATATTCATTATTGAGAAAGTGAAAAGACAAGGTTTGAATATGTCCTCCCCATATCTCACGACCGGAAGTGAATTTTACAAAAATATTTAAATATACTCTAGACATTTATAGTATCTATAACATATGTAAAATTCAAATCATTAACTTGTTTCATGACCGAGATTTATGGCACTGAAAAATGAGAGAATGAATAGTCTTTCTTTGATATAACCGGAACTTGGAAATTCAACTTCCGGTGGGGTCAACATTTTTTGAGAATTAGAACGAGACCTAGAAAACCGATATAGGTTTCAATTTGAAAGAAAAAAGTTTGAAATTTATGATTCATTAATCACTTCCGGTGACGACCGGAAGTGACGGCCGACATTCTTAACCCCCTCCTGCACGCCTACAAAGTGAGATCTATTCACTCTGAAAATTTGGTGACTCTATCTTTTACCGTTTCTGAGAAAAACGCTAGACAACGAAAACAGCTAATAAGCCGTATTTGCCGACCGGAAGTGAATTCTACAAAAATATTTGACGTTACTCTAGACATTTATAGTGACTATAATATATGTAAAACTCAACTCATTAACTAGTTTCATGACCGAGATTTATGGCACTGAAAAATGAGAGAATGAGTGGGCTTTCTTTGATATAACCGGAAGTTGAAGATTCAACTTCCGGTGGGGTCAACATTTTTTGAGAATTAGAACGAGATATAATAAACCAAAGTAGCTTTCAATTTGAAAGAAAAGAGTTTGAAATTGATGATTTATTTAATCACTTCCGGTGACGACCGGAAGTGACGGCGACAAAAAATAATACGTGCATGCACCATAGAGAAAATAGATCTATCATCCCTGAAAGTTTCATTCGATTATCTTTAGTGGTTTTCAAGTTTACTCCCGGACAAACTTTCTTTCAAAAACCGGAAAATCGGACGTATCTGACGAACGGAAGTGAAATTTGAAAAAATGAAAAAAATACCTCGAGGTACCATCGTTGTTTATAACCTGTGAAAGTTTCAGGAAAATCCATCCAGCGGTCTCGGAGACGAAAGGGAAAATAATAATAATAATAATAATAAACAGTAGAATCACTAGAAGGTCTTCCGTTGGAAACGGAAGACCTTAATAACTAGACACGATCTCGTTGCGAGCAACGAGTAGGTCTTCCGTCCGATTTGTTGATGCACTCGGAGTTAAAAAAAAAAAAAAAAAAAGACAAATGAGTCCCAATTTAGTTTCCGACTTTAAGACACTTTAGATATAATCAATTTTTCATATCATAAGCTTCTGAAGCAAAGTTGCGGTGAAATTCGTTTGAAATTCGACTCTCCAGGCGAGCCATAAGGCCCACGGGCCTATTTCTTGATGTCATTTGTTAGCCCTCTATAGACTCAACAACTTTAGTTCTATATGTCTTTACAAAATATTTACCTGTAAAAAGTTATTGAGATCGACCGATATCGACAAAAAATCGACTCTACAGGCGAGCCATTAGGACCATAGGCCTATTTCTTGATATCAATCGATAGATCTCGAGAAACTGAACAACTTTTGTTCAATATGTCCTTACAAAATATTTACCAGTTACAAGTTTTTGAAATCGACTGATATCGACAAAAATTGACTCTACAGGCGAGCCATGAGGCCCACAGACCCATTTTTGGATATTGATCGATAGGTTATGACACATTGAACAACTTTTGTTCAATAATGCTTTTCAAAAAATATGTCGTTTTAAAGATATGAGGCGTCAAATATTTACGATTTTGGCCCTTAAAATCTCTAATTACGTAACATATGACCTACTTTTTGATTTGATAAGATCAAGCTCGTTGAGATGAACATTTCCGCTTCTACAACTTATTATAAAATATTAATAGTTTCTGAGATATTCTGAAAAACATTTGGACACTTCTGAACCCCTAATTTAAAGGGCCAGCCCGTTTTGCTTGATATCGTAAGAAAGGCCTTGTCATTTTAAACATTGTTTGCTCAACAAGTATTTAGAAATTCTTTACCGTTCTCGAGTTATCTCTACAAGAAATATTTAGGGGCCAAACTGTAGCTCCCTAACGGGGCCACATAGGGAAAAAACGAAATGTACATATTGTTTAGATTATCATTCTGAACAACTTTTGTTCAATAATGCTTTTCAAAATATTGGTCGTTTTCAAGATATGAGGCGTCAATTATTTATGATTTTGGCCCTAAAAATCCCTTATTTCGTAACATATGACCTACTTTTTGATTTGATAAGAACAAGCTCGTTTAGATGAACATTTCCGCTTCAATGACTTATTACAAAATATTAATAGTTTCTGAGATATTCTCATAAACCTTTGGACCCTTCTGGGCCCCTAATTTAAAGGGTCAGCCCCTTTTGCTTGATATCGTAAGAAAGGTCATGACATTTCAAACATTTTTTGTTCAACAAGTATTTAGAAATTCTTTACCGTTCTCGAGTTATTTCTAGAAGTAATTTTTAGGGGCCAAACTGTAGCTCCCTAACGGGGCCACATAGGGTAAAAACGAAATATGCATATTGTTCAGATCATCATTCTGAACAACTTTTGTTCTTTATTGCTTTTCAAAATATTTGTCGTTTTCGAGATACAAGGGGTAAAAAATTTATGGTTTTGGCCCTTAAAATCCCTTATAACGTAACATATGACCTAAATTTTTATATGAATAGATTTGGATTGTTGAGATGAACATTTTTTGTTCTTTGACTTATACCAAAATATTAACGATTTTTGAGATATTTGATCTAGACTTTGAGCCCTTCTAGATCCCTAATTTAAGGATCTAGCCCCTAAATCTTGATATTTTCGAAAAGATCTCGTAAATGTGCACAACTTTTGTTCTACATGTCTTAACAAAGTATTTGCAAGGAAAAAGATATTGGAGATCAAAGGTCAAAAATCGCCGAAATCGGCGAAAAATTTTGGCATCCATTTTTTCAGGTCCAGGCGAGCTTTTAGGCAAATCGCCTCCGGTAAAATCGAATCCCCCACAAATCTTCTAAAATGTTTACTCTATCTTGTGTAGAAATTTCAAGACTCTAGCTTCAAAACTAACGGAGGAGATGTGTGGACAACAAGGCCCTTCAAAAAGTCACTAAAAGAGAGATAACTCCTGACCGGAAGTGACGTCAAGCACGAAATTTTGCAAGCAAAGTCTCGTCACCAAAAGACATCTTTCCTGAAAATTTCGTGAAAATCGATCGAGAAATGGCTGAGAAAAACGCGTGTACTACCAAGGAAAATAATAATAATAATAACTAGACACGATCTCGTTGCGAGCAACGAGTAGGTCTTCCGTCCGATTTGTTGATGCACTCGGAGTTAAAAAAAAAAAAAAAAAGACAAATGAGTCCCAATTTAGTTTCCGACTTTAAGACACTTTAGATATAATCAATTTTTCATATCATAAGCTTCTGAAGCAAAGTTGCGGTGAAATTCGTTTGATATTCGACTCTCCAGGCGAGCCATAAGGCCCGCGGGCCTATTTCTTGATGTCATTTGTTAGTCCTCTATAGACTCAACAACTTTAGTTCTATATGTCTTTACAAAATATTTACCTGTAAAAAGTTATTGAGATCGACCGATATTGACAAAAAATCGACTCTACAGGCGAGCCATTAGGACCATAGGCCTATTTCTTGATATCAATCGATAGATCTCGAGAAACTGAACAACTTTTGTTCAATATGTCCTTTCAAAATATTTACCAGTTACAAGTTTTTGAAATCGACTGATATCGACAAAAATTGACTCTACAGGCGAGCCATGAGGCCCACAGACCCATTTTTGGATATTGATCGATAGGTTATGACACATTGAACAACTTTTGTTCAATAATGCTTTTCAAAAAATATGTCGTTTTAAAGATATGAGGCGTCAAATATTTACGATTTTGGCCCTTAAAATCTCTAATTACGTAACATATGACCTACTTTTTGATTTGATAAGATCAAGCTCGTTGAGATGAACATTTCCGCTTCTACAACTTATTATAAAATATTAATAGTTTCTGAGATATTCTGAAAAACATTTGGACCCTTCTGAACCCCTAATTTAAAGGGCCAGCCCGTTTTCCTTGATACCGTAAGAAAAGCCTTGTCATTTTAAACATTTTTTGCTCAACAAGTATTTAGAAATTCTTTACCGTTCTCGAGTTATCTCTACAAGAAATATTATGGGGCCAAACTGTAGCTCCCTAACGGGGCCACATAGGGAAAAAACGAAATGTACGTATTGTTTAGATTATCATTCTGAACAACTTTTGTTCAATAATGCTTTTCAAAATATTTGTCGTTTTCAAGATATGAGGCGTCAATTATTTATGATTTTGGCCCTTAAAATCCCTTATTACGTAACATATGACCTCAATTTTTATCTGAATAGATTTGGATAGTTGAGATGAACATTTTTTGTTCTTTGACTTATACCAAAATATTAACGATTTTTGAGATATTTGATCTAGACTTTGAACCCTTTTAGATCCCTAATTTAAGGGGCTAGCCCCTAAATCTTGATATTTTCGAAAAGATCTCGTAAATGTGCACAACTTTTGTTCTACATGTCTTAACAAAATATTTGCAAGAAAAAAGATATTGGAGATCAAAGGTCAAAAATCGCCGAAATCGTCGAAAAATGTTGGCATCCATTTTTTCAGGTCCAGGCGAGCGTTTAGGCAAATCGCCTCCGGTAAAATCGAATCCCCCACAAATCTTCTAAAATGTTTACTCTATCTTGTGTAGAAATTTCAAGACTCTAGCTTCAAAACTAACGGAGGAGATGCGTGGACAACAAGGCCCTTCAAAAAGTCACTAAAAGAGAGATAACTCCTGACCGGAAGTGACGTCAAGCACGAAATTTTGCAAGCAAAATCTCGTCACCAAAAGACATCTTTCCTGAAAATTTCGTGAAAATCGATCGAGAAATGGCTGAGAAAAACGCGTGTACTACCAAGGAAAATAATAATAATAATAATGAAGAAGAAGAACGCGAACAATAATAGTAAGGTCTTCCGCAGGAGACGGAAGACCTTAATAATAATAAAAATAATAATAATAATGAAGAAGAAGAACGCGAACAATAATAGTAAGGTCTTCCGCAGGAGACGGAAGACCTTAATAATGAAGAAGAAGAACGCGAACAATAATAGTAAGGTCTTCCGCAGGAGACGGAAGACTTTAACTAGTACTTATTGTAACGGGGACCGTTACAGATGTTCCCCAAACATTCCCCCATTTAGTAAGTGGTGACATTTATTTCAGTACAAGTGGTTTTGACCATTGCAAACTGTGTAGCATGTGAATATATAACTATCTTATAACGTTCAGTCCATTTCATACTATTTCAAATCAGTTATAAAGATCTGAGAGTTTTGTGCACGTGCACGTACGTGCATGCACGTGCAGATAAATAATTCGACCATCTCGATACATCAGAAGTCTTACCATATGAGTACAAGAGAAGTTTCACAACTGTTCAATGAAAAACGAGAAATTAACGGCAACTCAAAAGTACAAAGACCGAAATCAATGCACGTGCATACACGTGCGCGTGAGTACCACACGGCAATTTTGTTGATGCTATTCAATAGACATTTGAACAATATACCTACTATTTGAATTTGGTATCGATTGCTTCACTCATAAGAAAGTTATTGGGATTTCAAAATCGTCCAATCAGAATTAAGCGCACGTGCATGCGCGTGCAGGGAAGTGATTTTGAGACTATTAATAAATTGACAGGCCCAAAACATACCTGCAACCTAATTTTCAAACCTATTCATTGCAATCTAAAAATGTTATAGACCAAAACTCAAATTTAGACGTCAAAAATTACAATGCACGCGCATTCACGCGCATGCAATTTTGATAATGGAAAATTTGTTGACACCATTTCATAGACATTCATATCATAGATCCTCAGGGTAAATTTGAATTCATTTCATTTTTTAATTCAATAGTTATGACCATTTTAGTACCCGAAAAATGAAAGAAAAGCTATGCACGTGCATACACGGGCACGTGAGAATGACTCAGCATCAATGTTGATGTCATTCAATAGACATTTGATAGATATACTTACAGTATAAATTTCATATTGTTTCCATCATTTATAAGAAAGTTATGGCGATTTGAAAATCGTCCAATCACAATTTAGCACACGTGCATGCACGTGCCGGATGGTAATTATGAATGTACACTTTTGTTAAGAATATCAAGATACATATACAATACAAGTTTGAAAAGATTTTGACAAAAAACAAAAAAGTTAGGGTCATTGAAAGAATTGAACCTTCAGAAGACAATGCACGTGCGTGCGCATGCGCATTTGCAATTTCTATTACATCGGTCTGTAGATATTTGAAATGTCTACCTATCGTGTAAATATCATTAAATTTCCTTAATTGGCATGAATATTATAAACGGTTTTGTATTATGCAATCAAATTGAAGCACACGTGCATGCGCGTGCAGAATTGAAATTTTGACGATGCCAAACAGTTAAGGGTCCCATGTTATACCTACGATATAAATAAGAAACAATTTCATTGAAAAATAAAAAAGTTAGACTTATTCCAAAGTTTGTAAACAAAAAATCCAATGCACGTGCATGCACATGCATGCATTTTCAGACAAAATGACATTCGTTCCGCACATCTACATATGCTATACTATCATCCTAAAAAGGTTTCATTTTGATCCCTTGAGTAGTTTCTGAGAACACTCGTGGACAAAAAAGTCCCAAGAAGAAAGAAAGAATAATAATAATAACTAGTTCTAATTGTAACGGGGACCGTTACATATGTTCCCCAAACCTCCCCCAATTAAAAAGTGATGTCCTTTTAAATCTATAGCAAAAAATCATTTTATTTTAGTCTTTAATTACATGTAGTACATTCAATATGGTCATTTCAGTACCAAGAAATGAAAGAAAGTGTTGCACGTGCATGCACGCGCACGCGTGTACGATTCCGAATTTTTGTTGATGTCGTTCAACAGGCATTTCTATCATATACCCACAGTATGAATTTCATAACGTTTCCACCAAATATAAGAAAGTTATAGCGATTTTAAAATCGTCCAATCAGAATTCAGCACACGTGCATACACGTGCTTAGCAGTAATTCTAACCACAGCAATTTGTAAGGAGTACCAAGACACATCTAAACCATTAATATCAATAGAATTTGATGAAAAACAAAAACCTTATCGTCCTTTAAAAATTGAACATTTAAAAAACGTTGCACGCGCATGCGCGTGTACGTTGGCATTTTTTTATTACACCAATATATAGATACACATATTGTCTACGTATGCTGTGAATATCATCTCATTCGCTTCATAAATAAGATAGTTACAAACGTTTTAGCATTATCCAATCAAAATGAAACGCACGTGCATGCGCGTGCAAATTGGTAATTTTGACTATGTAAATCAGTTAAGGGTCTCAATATCTACCTATGATATGAATTTCAAGCCATTTCAATGAACAACAAAAAAGTTAGACTGATTCCAAAGTTAGTGTACAAATTTTGGAATGCGCGTGCACGCGCATGCGTGCGCGTGCTGACAAAATAACTATTATTTTTCATATGTACAAATGATATACTATCATCCTATTTAGGTTTTATATCGCTTCCTTCAATATTCTGATTTTCCATTTTTTGTACCAAAATTGCAATGCACGTGCGCGCGCGTGCATGCACGTGCAAACAAAATGACTATCACTATGCACATCTACAAACGCTATACTATCATCCTGGAAAGTTTCATATCGATCCCTTTTGTAGTTTCTGAGAACACTACCGGACAAAAAAGTACCGGAGAAAAAGAATAATAATAATAATAATAATAATAATAAGAAACAGAGTAAAAACAATATGTTCCCAAACTTTGTTTGGGAAACATAATAACTAGTACTTATTGTAACGGGGACCGTTACAGATGTTCCCCAAACATTCCCCCATTTAGCAAGTGGTGTCATTTATTTCAGTACAAGTGGTTTTGACCATTGCAAACTGTGAAACATGTGAATATATAACTATTTTATAACGTTCAGTCCATTTCATGCTAATACAAATCAGTTATAAAGATCTGAGAGTTTTGTGCACGTGCATGTACGTGCATGCACGTGCATATACATAATTCAACCATCTCGATACATTAGAAGTCTTACTATATGAGTATAAGAGAAGTTTCACAACTGTTCAATGAAAAACGAGAAATTAACAACTCAAAACTACAAAGACCGAAATCAATGCACGTGCATACACGTCTGCGTGAGTACCACACAACAATTTTGTTGATGCTAATCAATAGACATTTAAACAATATACTTACTATATGAATTTGGTATCGATAGCTTCACTCTTAAGAAAGTTATTGGGATTTCAAAATCGTCCAATCATAATTAAGCGCACGTGCATGTGCGTGTAGGGAAGTGATTTTGAGACTATTAATAAATTGAGAGGCCCAAAACATACCTGCAACCTAATTTTCAAACCTATTCATTGCCATCTAAAAATGTTATAGAGCAATACTCAAATTTAGACATCAAAAATTACAATGCACGCGCATTCACGCGCACGCAATTTTCATAATGGAAAATTTGTTGACACCATTTCACAGACATTCATATCATAGATCCTCAGGGTAAATTTGAATTCATTTCATTTTTTAATTCAATAGTTATGACCATTTAAGTACCCGAAAAATGAAAGAAAAGCTATGCACGTGCATACACGGGCACGTGAGTATGACTCAGCATCAATGTTGATGTCATTCAATAGACATTTGATAGATATACCTACAGTATAAATTTCATATTGTTTCCATCATTTATAAGAAAGTTATGGCGATTTGAAAATCGTCCAATCACAATTTAGCACACGTGCATGCACGTGCCGGATGGTAATTATGACTATACACTTTTGTTAAGAATATCAAGATACATATACAATACAAGTTTGAAAAGATTTTGACAAAAAACAAAAAAGTTATGGTCATGGAAAGAATTGAACCTTCAAAAGACAATACACGTGCGTGCGCATGCGCGTTTTCAATTTTTATTACATCAATCTGTAGATATTTGACATGTCTACCTATCGTGTAAATATCATTAAATTTCCTTGATTGGCATGAATGTTATAAACGGTTTTGTATTATCCAATCAAATTGAAGCACACGTGCATGCGCGTGCAGAATTGAAATTTTGACGATGCCAAACAGTTAAGGGTCCCAAGTTATACCTACGATATAAATATCAAACGATTTCATTGAAAAATAAAAAAGTTAGACGCATTCCAAAGTTTGTAAACAAAAAATTCAATGCACGTGCATGCACATGCATGCATTTTCAGACAAAATGACATTCGTTCCGCACATCTACATATGGTATACTATCATTCTAAAAAGGTTTCATATTGATCCCTTGAGTAGTTTCTGAGAACACTCGTGGACAAAAAAGTCCCAAGAAGAAAGAAAGAATAATAATAATAACTAGACACGATCTCGTTGCGAGCAACGAGTAGGTCTTCCGTCCGATTTGTTGATGCACTCGGAGTTAAAAAAAAAAAAAAAAAAGACAAATGAGTCCCAATTTAGTTTCCGACTTTAAGACACTTTAGATATAATCAATTTTTCATATCATAAGCTTCTGAAGCAAAGTTGCGGTGAAATTCGTTTGAAATTCGACTCTCCAGGCGAGCCATAAGGCCCGCGGGCCTATTTCTTGATGTCATTTGTTAGCCCTCTATAGACTCAACAACGTTAGTTCTATATGTCTTTACAAAATATTTACCTGTAAAAAGTTATTGAGATCGACCGATATCGACAAAAAATCAACTCTACAGGCGAGCCATTAGGACCATAGGCCTATTTCTTGATATCAATCGATAGATCTCGAGAAACTGAACAACTTTTGTTCAATATGTCCTTACAAAATATTTACCAGTTACAAGTTTTTGAAATCGACTGATATCGACAAAAATCGACTCTACAGGCGAGCCATGAGGCCCACAGACCCATTTTTTGATATTAATCGATAGGTTATGACACATTGAACAACTTTTGTTCTACATATCTTAACAAAATATTTACCAGTAAAGAGTTATACCTTTCGAAAGATATCGAAAAAAAATCGACTCTACAGGTAAGCCATCAGACCCGCAGTCCTATTTTCGGATATCAGTCGATAGGCCTTGATAAAGTGAACAACTTTTGTTCTATATGTCTTTACAAAATATTTACCAGTCAAAAGTTATTGATATCGACTGATATCGACTCTCCAGGCGAGCCATTAGGCCCGCGGGCCTATTTCTTAATATGAAGGGATTAGTCTTGATAAACTTAACAACTTTTGTTCAATATGTCTTAACAAAATATTTACCAGTAAAAAGTGACGGAGATTGACTAATATCGACAGAAATTCGACTCTACAGGTGAGCTAAAATGTCCACGGGCCTATTTCTTGATATCGATAAATAGGTCTTGACAAATTAAACAACTTTTGTTCTACATGTCTTAACAAAATATTTACCAATAAAGAGTTATTGCTATCGAAAGATATCGACAAAACATCGACTCTACTGGTGAGCCATGAGGCGCGCAGGCGAAAGGGCCAGCCCGTTTTGCTTGATATCGTAAGAAAGGCCTTGTCATTTGAAACATTTTTTGCTCAACAAGTATTTAGAAATTCTTTACCGTTCTCGAGTTATCTCTACAAGAAATATTTAGGGGCCAAACTGTAGCTCCCTAACGGGGCCACATAGGGAAAAAACGAAATGTACATATTGTTTAGATTATCATTCTGAACAACTTTTGTTCAATAATGCTTTTCAAAATATTGGTCGTTTTCAAGATATGAGGCGTCAATTATTTATGATTTTAGCCCTTAAAATCCCTTATTACGTAACATATGACCTACTTTTTGATTTGATAAGAACAAGCTCCTTTAGATGAACATTTCCGCTTTAATGACTTATTACAAAATATTAATAGTTTCTGAGATATTCTCATAAACCTTTGGACCCTTCTGGGCCCCTAATTTAAAGGGTCAGCCCCTTTTGCTTGATATCGTAAGAAAGGTCATGACATTTCAAACATTTTTTGTTCAACAAGTATTTAGAAATTCTTTACCGTTCTCGAGTTATTTCTAGAAGTAATTTTTAGGGGCCAAACTGTAGCTCCCTAACGGGGCCACATAGGGTAAAAACGAAATATGCATATTGTTCAGATCATCATTCTGAACAACTTTTGTTCTTTATTGCTTTTCAAAATATTTGTCGTTTTCGAGATACAAGGGGTAAAAAATGTATGGTTTTGGCCCTTAAAATCCCTTATTACGTAACATATGACCTAAATTTTTATATGAATAGATTTGGATTGTTCAGATGAACATTTTTTGTTCTTTGACTTATACCAAAATATTAACCATTTTTGAGATATTTGATCTAGACTTTGAGCCCTTCTAGATCCCTAATTGAAGGGGCTAGTCCCTAAATCTTGATATTTTCGAAAAGATCTCGTAAATGTGCACAACTTTTGTTCTACATGTCTTAACAAAATATTTGCAAGAAAAAAGATATTGGAGATCAAAGATGAAAAATCGCCGAAATCGGCGAACAATTTTGTCATCCATTTTTTCAGGTCCAGGCGAGCGTTTAGGCAAATCGCCTCCGGTAAAATCGAATCCCCCACAAATCTTCTAAAATGTTTACTCTATCTTGTGTAGAAATTTCAAGACTCTAGCTTCAAAACTAACGGAGGAGATGTGTGGACAACAAGGCCCTTCAAAAAGTCACTAAAAGAGAGATAACTCCTGACCGGAAGTGACGTCAAGCACGAAATTTTGCAAGCAAAGTCTCGTCACCAAAAGACATCTTTCCTGAAAATTTCGTGAAAATCGATCGAGAAATGGCTGAGAAAAACGCGTGTACTACCAAGGAAAATAATAATAATAATAATAATAATAATAATAATAATAATAATAATGAAGAAGAAGAACGCGAACAATAATAGTAAGGTCTTCCGCAGGAGACGGAAGACCTTAATAATAAGAAACAGAGTAAAACCAATATGTTCCCAAACTTTGTTTGGGGAACATAATAACTAGACACGATCTCGTTGCGAGCAACGAGTAGGTCTTCCGTCCGATTTGTTGATGCACTCGGAGTTAAAAAAAAAAAAAAAAAGACAAATGAGTCCCAATTTAGTTTCCGACTTTAAGACACTTTAGATATAATCAATTTTTCATATCATAAGCTTCTGAAGCAAAGTTGCGGTGAAATTCGTTTGAAATTCGACTCTCCAGGCGAGCCATAAGGCCCGGGGGCCTATTTCTTGATGTCATTTGTTAGCCCTCTATAGACTCAACAACTTTAGTTCTATATGTCTTTACAAAATATTTACCTGTAAAAAGTTACTGAGATCGACCGATATCGACAAAAAATCGACTCTACAGGCGAGCCATGAGGCCCACAGACCCATTTTTGGATATTGATCGATAGGTTATGACACATTGAACAACTTTTGTTCAATAATGCTTTTCAAAAAATATGTCGTTTTAAAGATATGAGGCGTCAAATATTTACGATTTTGGCCCTTAAAATCTCTAATTACGTAACATATGACCTACTTTTTGATTTGATAAGATCAAGCTCGTTGAGATGAACATTTCCGCTTCTACAACTTATTATAAAATATTAATAGTTTCTGAGATATTCTGAAAAACATTTGGACCCTTCTGAACCCCTAATTTAAAGGGCCAGCCCGTTTTGCTTGATATCGTAAGAAAGGCCTTGTCATTTTAAACATTTTTTGCTCAACAAGTATTTAGAAATTCTTTACCGTTCTCCAGTTATCTCTACAAGAAATATTTAGGGGCCAAACTGTAGCTCCCTAACGGGGCCACATAGGGAAAAAACGAAATGTACATATTGTTTAGATTATCATTCTGAACAACTTTTGTTCAATAATGCTTTTCAAAATATTGGTCGTTTTCAAGATATGAGGTGTCAATTATTTATGATTTTGGCCCTTAAAATCCCTTATTACGTAACATATTACCTACTTTTTGATTTGATAAGAACAAGCTCGTTTAGATGAACATTTCCGCTTCAATGACTTATTACAAAATATTAATAGTTTCTGAGATATTCTCATAAACCTTTGGACCCTTCTGGGCCCCTAATTTAAAGGGTCAGCCCCTTTTGCTTGATATCGTAAGAAAGGTCATGACATTTCAAACATTTTTTGTTCAACAAGTATTTAGAAATTCTTTACCGTTCTCGAGTTATTTCTAGAAGTAATTTTTAGGGGCCAAACTGTAGCTCCCTAACGGGGCCACATAGGGTAAAAACGAAATATGCATATTGTTCAGATCATCATTCTGAACAACTTTTGTTCTTTATTGCTTTTCAAAATATTTGTCGTTTTCGAGATACAAGGGGTAAAGAATTTATGGTTTTGGCCCTTAAAATCCCTTATAACGTAACATATGACCTAAATTTTTATATGAATAGATTTGGATTGTTGAGATGAACATTTTTTGTTCTTTGACTTATACCAAAATATTAACCATTTTTGAGATATTTGATCTAGACTTTGAGCCCTTCTAGATCCCTAATTTAAGGATCTAGCCCCTAAATCTTGATATTTTCGAAAAGATCTCGTAAATGTGCACAACTTTTGTTCTACATGTCTTAACAAAATATTTGCAAGAAAAAAGATATTGGAGATCAAAGATGAAAAATCGCCGAAATCGGCGAACAATTTTGGCATCCATTTTTTCAGGTCCAGGCGAGCGTTTAGGCAAATCGCCTCCGGTAAAATCGAATCCCCCACAAATCTTCTAAAATGTTTACTCTATCTTGTGTAGAAATTTCAAGACTCTAGCTTCAAAACTGACGGAGGAGATGTGTGGACAACAAGGCCCTTCAAAAAGTCACTAAAAGAGAGATAACTCCTGACCGGAAGTGACGTCAAGCACGAAATTTTGCAAGCAAAGTCTCGTCACCAAAAGACATCTTTCCTGAAAATTTCGTGAAAATCGATCGAGAAATGGCTGAGAAAAACGCGTGTACTACCAAGGAAAATAATAATAATAATAACTAGACACGATCTCGTTGCGAGCAACGAGTAGGTCTTCCGTCCGATTTGTTGATGCACTCGGAGATAAAAAAAAAAAAAAAAAAGACAAATGAGTCCCAATTCAGTTTCCGACTTTAAGACACTTTAGATATAATCAATTTTTCATATCATAAGCTTCTGAAGCAAAGTTGCGGTGAAATTCGTTTGAAATTCGACTCTCCAGGCGAGCCATAAGGCCCGCGGGCCTATTTCTTGATGTCATTTGTTAGCCCTCTATAGACTCAACAACTTTAGTTCGATATGTCTTTACGAAATATTCACCTGTAAAAAGTTATTGAGATCGACCGATGTCGACAAAAAATCGACTCTACAGGCGAGCCATTAGGACCATAGGCCTATTTCTTGATATCAATCGATAGATCTCGAGAAACTGAACTTTTGTTCAATATGTCCTTACAAAATATTTACCAGTTACAAGTTTTTGAAATCGACTGATATCGACAAAAATCGACTCTACAGGCGAGCCATGAGGCCCACAGACCCATTTTTGGATATTGATCGATAGGTTATGACACATTGAACAACTTTTGTTCAATAATGCTTTTCAAAAAATATGTCGTTTTAAAGATATGAGGCGTCAAATATTTACGATTTTGGCCCTTAAAATCTCTAATTACGTAACATATGACTTACTTTTTGATTTGATAAGATCAAGCTCGTTGAGATGAACATTTCCGCTTCTACAACTTATTATAAAATATTAATAGTTTCTGAGATATTCTCAAAAACATTTGGACCCTTCTGAACCCCTAATTTAAAGGGCCAGCCCGTTTTGCTTGATATCGTAAGAAAGGCCTTGTCATTTGAAACATTTTTTGCTCAACAAGTATTTAGAAATTCTTTACCGTTCTCGAGTTATCTCTACAAGAAATATTTAGGGGCCAAACTGTAGCTCCCTAACGGGGCCACATAGGGAAAAAACGAAATGTACATATTGTTTAGATTATCATTCTGAACAACTTTTGTTCAATAATGCTTTTCAAAATATTGGTCGTTTTCAAGATATGAGGCGTCAATTATTTATGATTTTGGCCCTTAAAATGCCTTATTACGTAGCATATGACCTACTTTTTGATTTGATAAGAACAAGCTCGTTTAGATGAACATTTCCGCTTCAATGACTTATTACAAAATATTAATAGTTTCTGAGATATTCTCATAAACCTTTGGACCCTTCTGGGCCCCTAATTTAAAGGGTCAGCCCCTTTTGCTTGATATTGTAAGAAAGGTCATGACATTTCAAACATTTTTTGTTCAACAAGTATTTAGAAATTCTTTACCGTTCTCGAGTTATTTCTAGAAGTAATTTTTAGGGGCCAAACTGTAGCTCCCTAACGGGGCCACATAGGGTAAAAACGAAATATGTATATTGTTCAGATCATCATTCTGAACAACTTTTGTTCTTTATTGCTTTTCAAAATATTTGTCGTTTTCGAGATACAAGGGGTAAAAAAATTATGGTTTTGGCCCTTAAAATCCCTAATTACGTAACATATGACCTAAATTTTAATATGAATAGATTTGGGTTGTTGAGATGAACATTTTTTGTTCTTTGACTTATACCAAAATATTAACCATTTTTGAGATATTTGATCTAGACTTTGAGCCCTTCTAGATCCCTAATTGAAGGATCTAGCCCCTAAATCTTGATATTTTCGAAAAGATCTCGTAAATGTGCACAACTTTTGTTCTACATGTCTTAACAAAATATTTGCAAGAAAAAAGATATTGGAGATCAAAGGTCAAAAATCGCCGAAATCGGCGAAAAATTTTGGCATCCATTTTTTCAGGTCCAGGCGAGCGTTTAGGCAAATCGCCTCCGGTAAAATCGAATCCCCCACAAATCTTCTAAAATGTTTACTCTATCTTGTGTAGAAATTTCAAGACTCTAGCTTCAAAACTGACGGAGGAGATGTGTGGACAACAAGGCCCTTCAAAAAGTCACTAAAAGAGAGATAACTCCTGACCGGAAGTGACGTCAAGCACGAAATTTTGCAAGCAAAGTCTCGTCACCAAAAGACATCTTTCCTGAAAATTTCGTGAAAATCGATCGAGAAATGGCTGAGAAAAACGCGTGTACTACCAAGGAAAATAATAATAATAATAATAATAATAATAATGAAGAAGAAGAACGCGAACAATAATAGTAAGGTCTTCCGCAGGAGACGGAAGACCTTAATAATGAAGAAGAAGAACGCGAACAATAATAGTAAGGTCTTCCGCAGGAGACGGAAGACCTTAATAAGAAAAGTGAAAAATCAACAATAGAATAATAGAAGGGTCTTCCGCTGAAGACGGAAGACCCTAATAATAATAAGAAGAAGAAACATAGTAAAAACAATATGTTCCCAAACTTTGTTTGGGGAACATAATAAGAAAAAACAGTAGAATCACTAGAAGGTCTTCCGTTGGAAACGGAAGACCTTAATAATAATAAGAAACAGAATAAAAACAATATGTTCCCAAACTTTGTTTGGGGAACATAATAATAATAATAAGAAGAAACAGAGTAAAAACAATATGTTCCCAAACTTTGTTTGGGGAACATAATAATAAGAAACAGAGTAAAAACAATATGTTCCCAAACTTTGTTTGGGGAACATAATAACGCTTTACAACATGTTTTTCGTTTAAGAGATAGAAGGCATCAAAGTTTTGTACATTCCCTTTAAAATCCATTATTACGTAATCAATGTTCATTTCACTGACATCAGCAATTGCAAAATGCTTAACAAATTCTTTTTAGTTTTTGAGATATTTAGAAAAAAAAATTCTGATCCCTCTCGATCCTTTATTTGAGGGGCTTGCCCCTAAAACTTGATATGGTCGAATAGGTCTCATCATTATTTACAACTTTGATTCTATAACGCTTCACAAAATATTTCCATTTTCAAGATATATTAATAGGGTATTCAGTTTTAGGGACCATCCCATAATTTCCTTCAAAGGGAACTTAAGACAAAATTTAAAGATGGCATATCGATAGAGTCACATTTTGACCAATTTATATTTTATAACGCTCAACAAAATGTTTTTCGTTTAAGAGATAGAAGGCATCAAAGTTTCGTACATTATTCCCGGAATCAATGTAAATTTCACCGACACCAGCAATTGCAAAACGTTCAAACAGACAAATTTGCTTCAATAATTCTTTACAAATTCTTTTTAGTTTTTGACATATTTAGAAAATACTTTTGACCACTCTCGGCCTTTTCTTTGAGGGAATGGCCCTTAAAACTTGATATTGTAGAATAGATCTATCATTATATCTACAACTTTTGTAATATATGTTTTCACAAATTATTTTTGTAAAAAAAGATATGAACGAAAATGCATCAAAAATTGCACCCAAAAATTGTTGCGCATTTTCAAGTCCAGGTAATCTTTGGCACCTTTTGCAACAGAAAAATCGCAATATGCCCAATCAAATCTACCAATTCTCCTTTATAATCGCTAAAAAATTTGAAGTTGATATCTTTCATAATTTTCGAGAACACTCCTGGACAAAGGACCGTCTGAAACTTGGAAAAATGTCAACATCGTATGTAATAAGTGACGTAATCAAAATCGGGAAACAGTATTTTTATGTTAAGTGAATATCTACCATCCCTGAAAATTACACAAAAATCGGTCGATGCATATTCAAGAAATTGTGCACACAAAATTTGTAACGAAAAAAGAATAAAAGTTGGAAACGGAAGACCTTAAAAACAAGTGACTGAATTAAAAACCAAATAATATTACATTTTAATGAGCATTTAATAGTTTTAAAGTACACATTCATTTGTGAATAAACAGTAGAAATTAAGGTATAAAGAGTGTTATTTATCAGGGTTAAAAATTACCGCTCGCCCACTTGCATTGGCGACTATACTTTCCTTGTGGGCATCCCAAATTTTCGTGGCGGCTGTAATTGTCCCAAGTGCTAAGTATGAGGCCCGTGACTTCATCTACACCCTATACAGTACTAAGTACAATAGATCTGTAGATGGATGAAAACTTTACTTAATGAATATAATTTAATATTGCCAGTTAAACGAGTTTATTCTCTCAATATAGATTAGGTCTATTTTTCAAGCTCGGTCCATTCCGGCAAGATTTATCAATATATCGTTTTAATTCATTTAAAAAAAAATTATACATGTATATTCTCAAATCCCTGGTTCCACAGATGTGCTGAAATTTTACCAAATGAAAATATATAAAGTATTATTGGAGATATTGCGATTTTTGTTCATGTCACTACCCCCATTCCGGCTTAAGGTAAGGTGTAAATACACAATATTTCTAAGAATGCTGATGTTAATTGGTAAGAAATAATAGTAAGACATGTAAGTTAATTGAAATCAAACATGACCAATCAGTCATCTGGGAATTGTGCTCCTTTATTAGCTGACATAATATTATATTCCTATGAGGCAGAATTTATTCAAAAGCTTCTACATGAGAAGAAAAATCTCTTGTTGTGTGGCCTTCAACTCAACATTTAGATATATTGACTACGTTTTATCTATTAACAATAGTAATTTTCATTCATAAGTCAATTCGGTATATCCAAGTGAACTTCAGGTACCGAGTCTTCCGCATCTTTTTCATACTTTGATATTTTATTGAACATAAATGTTAACATAAATTAACAACTCAACTTTATGACAAACAGGATGACTTCAGCTTCTCCATCATCAACTTCCCATATTTATGTAGCTATATTCCATTATCACCTGCATGTGGTGTTTACATCTCTCAACTGATTCGATATTCAAGAGCTAGTTCTGAGTTTGATCATTTTTTAACTCAAGGCAGGTTGCTGACAAAGAAGTCGATGTTATAAGGGTTTCGAAAGTCTAGTTTAAAGGGAAAGGCAACCCTAACCACATTGTTGCCTTTATGAGTAAAGTATTACTTACTGATATCGTAAATGACAGTCTTTAACAACAAAAATCCTTGTTTAACAATTAAATCAATATTAATCTATCTTATATTTCAAATTACCCGCCGCTATTAGAGAGGCCATTGAAGTTTAATTTATTACGTCACACCGTTGGTTCCGATTTATTTCATCAGCAGCACTGTAAACATGACAAGTCACGAACAGTTAAGTTTGGAGCCGTATAGATTTGAGCCCGCACTTTCGCAAGAAGAATTTAAGAAAAGAAGACGTTCAGTTGAGTCGATGGCCAGGCAGATGGTATTCGTTTCTTCTGATTACATGTAAATGTCTCAAACCTCAACTTGTCATTACGCAAATGATCATGATCCACAGTTTACATAGTATCTTCTTTTTTCAAATAACTTTGTTGGGTCAGAAATTTCGGAGAAAAAATTGTTTTCACATCTCCCCTTTGCATTAGTGTAATTAACTGTATGACAGGAAGGTATCCACCTATTTAAAATGTATTCGTAAAATCTACCACATGCACATCTTTGATGATCTCATCAAAACCAGAATAGACAGTGTTGTGGTCTTGAATACAAAAGAGTTCCGCATCATGGCAGCCACTATAGATGGCGAGAATTTCTATTTTTAACGTTTTGAAATTAGTACTGGAGCTTATCTACCGGTAGATCCTATATCAACAGAATAGCATGATAAAAAATTTTATCATACAAGTAATCATATAATTTATCATGTAAACATTTGTTGAGTTGCCTTTCCCTTTAAAGTCAGCATTTTGTAAATTCTTAACACAATGATTTTAACCAAGGATTACTCCGTTTACCTGATTATGATAAAGGGCTCACACTCACAGCAGGTGTGAACGGTCTACAAGGAATGCTTATTGCTTCTAGGCGCCTGATCCTTCCTCTGGAATGTCCAGGGGTTCATATTTACCCAACTCTCTATTTTGCATTCCTTATAGGAGTTATGACATTGATCACTGTTCGTTATCTTCACCTTTCATGGACTTCATGAATAATTATGATACGAAAAGTATCCTTCAACCCTTGATACTTAGTGTGAATGTCTGGGTTTTTATTTTATGTACTGGATCACTTTGACTTTTCCTGATTTGTACAACCCTACCCACAACCTCCCCTCATTGTCCACACTCAATCCAATAGGCCCATCATCTAATTTACAATTGTCCACACATTTAATGAATTGTCCATTCTGATCTAGAATATGGAGACAAGCATTGTTAAGATCTGTCACAATGATATGACCCATGGAGTCGGTCACTATATGTCCAGGACTGAATGTTTCCTGTACCACGGGTGGTTTGTCGTTGTATCGGAATCGGACTTTTCCTCTCCTGTCCACCACTACCACGGTGTCGGCATTAAGATCAGAAGCCACGATGTCACCATTCTTGTTCTCTGTCACATATACTGAAAAGTTTCCTCTTTGATATATTGGATTGCTGTGTTCATCTTTATCTATTTCTTGTATCACTCTCTGTCCCTGGTAACGGACAATTTTGTAATGACTATCATCAGTAGTAAACATACTGACCAAGATGTCCCCTGATCTGGTACAGCACAGTCCCTCTGGTTTCCAGCCCCGTGGTGTGGTGATCAATGTCTCTGTCTTCCCTTGTCTGACAATGTTCACAGTTCTATTCACACCATCACTGTAAATCAGTTCTCCCTGTCTGTTCACTGTAATGTCATTAGGGTACGGATTACATGTACTGGTGACAGTGTCTTGTACAGTTCCATGTATGTCAACACAGTATATCATATTGTCTATTCTATTAATCCAAACTTTATCTGATCCAACACAGGCTACACTAATTAGCTCTTTGACATTTGTTGGAATGTTTGCAATCATTTTGGCTTCTTTTAATAATTCCTTAACAGATAAATAGAGGACTTCATCAGTCAGACTGGGTAGTGATAGTGTTGTCTGTGTCAGTGTGGCCCTGTATTCTCCTAATTCTAGGCTGAGTTCTCTCCCTTGGACTGTGTTTGTTTTGAGAGAGGGTGACATTACATCAGGTACTTGTGGAATGGCTCTGAATTCAGTCAGTTTGGATTTGTAATGGTTGACATCAGATACGTTGTTGGACTTCAGGATTTCTCTGTTTTCTTGAACAATTTGGGTCATACTGGAATTTTGACTTCTGAGTTGGGACTGGCATGACTTCAGAATTGTAATTTCTTGATCTCTGAGTGATTGGATCAGTGATTCAAGCTTGTCAAAGATGTCGTCCACTTCTAGGTGCCATTTCTTTCTTTTATCTTTAGCTTCTTTTTCTAATCCAGAGTAGTGGGCCTTGGATTTGGAAATTTTCTTTTCAACATCTGCATCACAGGACTTGTTCTTGGGAATAATACTGCTTTCAATTTCTTCTGTTTCTTTTTCAATATCTTCTTTCCTTCTGGCAATAATATCTGTAATAGCCTTAACATCATGACCTTGATGTGGACCCAAGAGGCATGTGATGCAGACCGGGACATCACACTGTTGACAGTGGCCCTCACATCTCTGGTGGGAATGAGATGTACACTGAGGGAACACCAGCTGGACTGTGCGTTTTGTGAAGGGAACAAGGTCATGCTTCATGAACTTGAGGCTTTTGACATGTTTGTTGATGCAGTCTTCACACAGACTGACTTGGCAGCTGTTACAGAATTGCTGGACGGGCTTGACACAGTTTAGGTCACAGGTGATGAGTTCCTGTGCCCTGGTTGTGGCAGTAGCCATTCCTTGATTCCTTGATGTTGGTTGCATCTAAAATATAAATAAAGTATATTCAGACCAATGCAAGCAAAGTGTAGGCTTGGTGCAGCGGCGGGGGAACATTAAATAGCGATACTGTTGAACAAGAGGCCCATGGACCACATCACTCACCTGAGTCACCTTGCCCCAAATCTAAAGATTTTCCATATATATATTCGCATGGAAAACTTTGGTCATATTGTGGCCCAACCTACCCCCGGGGCCATGCTTTTTACAAACTTGAATCTGCACTTTGTCAGGAAGCTTTCATGTAAATGTAAAACTTCTTTGGCCCAATGGTTCTCGAGAAGATTTTTAAAGATTTTCTCTATGTATTAATTAGTATGTAAAACTTTGATCCCTATTGTGGCCCGATCCTACCACTGAGGACCATGATTTTAACAAACTTGAATCTGCACTATGTCAGGAAGTTTTCATGTAAATGTAAACTTTTCTGGCCAAGTCATTCTTCAGGAGAAGATTTTTAATGATTTTCCCTATATATTTGTATGTAAAACTTTGAACCTCTATTGTGGCCATGATTTAAACTTGGAACTACACTATGTCAGGAAGCTTTCATGCAAATGTAAACTTCTTTGGCCTAATGGTTCTAAAGAAGATTTTTAAAGATTTTCCCTTTATATTCGCATATAACACTTTGATCCCCTATTGTGGCCCCATTCTACCCCAGGGGTCATGATTTTAACAAACTTAAATCTCAACTATGTCAGGTCAAGCTTTCATGTATATTTCAGCTTTTCTGACTCAGTGGTTCATGAGAAAGAAGAATTTTAAATGATCTCATCCTATTTTTTTTAACATTTTTGTGATTATCTTCCTTTTGAAAGGGGCATGGCTTTTCATTTCAACAATCTTGAATCCCCTTCACTTAAGGATGCTTTGTGTAAAGTTTGGTTGAAATTGGCCCAGTGGTTCTGGAGAAGAAGTCAACAAGAGGCCCTCAGGCCTTATCGGTTACCCGAGTACTAGTTAAAGTATCACTACTCTCAAGGGCTATGAAATCTAGAAAAAAAATTCCTGTTCTGAATATCTAAGCTAAATTCTAATGTTCAGCAACATTATAAAACAAGTTGGTACTTAAAACTTCAATGCCCTCAAAAGTGCATACACTGATGAAAGGCTTTACATATCAATATAATATGAGTATTAACATTAAAAGATATGACTTAGTTGGACCCATCCTAGAGTCAAAACCCTTGGTTGTGAAATTCATCATTTTTTGTACATCCTATTCTGCTATTCCTAAGTATGCATTTAAGATTTTATACAGTATTAACAAACTTAAATAAGTTCTTCAAATCGTTATTATGATTTAACATCACCCTGAAACCAAACCCTTACCCCTAGGATCATGGAATTTACAATTTTGTATACAGGACTACTTACTCCTTCTAAATACCCATTTAGTTTCAATTTAGTATCAATAGCACTAAAGAAGATGTTATATCTAAATGTTTTACACATAAACTAAGTTTGGCCCCACCCTAGGGATCATGCAATTTACAATTTTGGTAGAGGCCTTCCTGCTCTACATCGCTATGCATTTAGTTTTTCTTACACGTGTAGTCCAAGAGAAGAAGAATTTATAAAGTTGGTCAATTTTTGGCAGATTTTGCCCCACCCTTAAGGCCTCAGAGGTGCAGGATTCCTGAAATTTACAAATGATGTTCCCCTTTTTCCAAAGATGCTTCATATCAAATTTAAAAAGAATTGAAATGGTAGATATCAAGAAGAAGTTAAAAATTGCTATTGTTCGCACATTTAATAATAGACCATTTTGGTCCCAACCTAACACCAAAACACTTACCCCTGGGATCATCAAATTTACAATTTTGATAAAGGACTACCTGGTCATTCTAAATTTCCGTTTAGGCCAACTCAACTAAATTGATAGATTATCATCCCTGCCCGCCCCTTAAAAATCGGACCGCCCAAAGTTTGCGAAACTTGCGATTTCCAGAAAATTTTCATGCCCGACTCCGGTATAGCAAAGTGAAAAGCTACGTGAACGGTGAAGAAAATAGATATATCATATATGTATGGTTTTCTTAATTTCTCGCGTTCTAATGAGCGTAAATCTTGAAAAAGTTTGGTATCTTTCTGCGTTTGAAATTAAAGCTTAACCTGGAATTCGTCTGTGAAATAAACATAGATTGATATCCATCTAGCATTTATGATTAAATGACGCACTTCTGTTGACAAAATATTTTCTTAGAAAATAAAAATTAAAAAATTAAATCCTCCCACCCGCCCCATACTTTTTGGTGACTGTGGGTGATAATCTACTAATTAAGTTGAATTAGTCTTACTAGTTTTAGTTTAGTATCAATAGCAATAAAGAAGAGGTTATTTAAGCGTTTTACACATAAACACTATATACTAAGTTGGCCCTGCCCTGGGGTCAGGACCCCTACCCCAGGGATCATGAAATTTAAAATCTTGGTAGAGGCCTTCCTGTTCTACATCACTACCATATAATTTTTCTTACACATGTGCGGTTGTTGAGAAGAAGATTATGAAAATTGGTCAATTTTGGACAGTTTTTGCCCTGCCCCTAGGTATCCAGGAGTCCTGACATTTACAATTTATATCCCCCTTGTCCCAAAGGTACTTCATACCAAATTTGAAAAGAATTGGAATAGTAGTTATCAAGAAGAAGTTAAAAATGTTCAATTGTTAATGCACGATGGACATCAACCAATTGCAATAGGTCACCTGAATTTACTCAGGTGATCTACATGTATAAATCTAAAAAGTTTACAGACAGGCAGACAGACGACCAGAAAAGCTCAACAGTCACTTGAGCTTTCAGCTCTAGTGAGCTAAAAAGTTTACAGACAGACAACAGGCCATCAGAAAAGCTCACTTGAGCTTTCTGCTCAGGTGAGCTAAAAACCGAACAAACTCTCCGACAACCACTGAGTATGAGAAAATTGATGTTTGACATGCAGTCTTTTGAATGCATTTTATCTATTCAAGAATATAAGACGAATAGTGAATGATCATGATTTATTCATGAAAAACAGAACGGATATCCAGATTAATTACGGGCGATTCAGAGCTGGAAAAGTACTGAACAGCATATACACTCAGTCGCACAGTGGGTACTTGGAAATAAACAAAATGTAAACTTGTGTAAAATAAAAAGGGGGTACGTACAACATTAATTTTAAAATGAAAGCTCAGAGTTGACACACTTTAAGTTAATTGTACTTGGTTGTGTTAACTCGAGACTAATTTCTAAGGGGAAGAAAATTCCTGATGGGTGGTAGGGGTAGGGCAGAATTTGGAAATTCACTGTACTGTTGTGATATGACAATCAAAATGTCAAATTCCCCTAAAAGTGTCTTATAATTGTCTTATCATTTTGTACTTCATTTCTCAATTATTTTCTTGGAGAGGACCCCATACCCCCCTCCTTCAACTTATTATTTTAGAATGTAAATCTCCCTCCCCCGACTCCCCTGGCATCCTAATTTTCATTTGTCCCCAACATAGTATTGGAGTCTACTATTACACAACAGAATGCATGAATCCTTTTCATAATCGACATTTTCTACCCCCCCCCCCTTTTTTTTATGCTTGATAAATTTGGTGATAATTTAAAGCAGCTGTTTAAGGAGCTTTTGAGCAAAACTTCACAGGATGCTACAACTAAGTATTTAATGGTTCAATGCTGATCCCATTGGTGCAACCATATTTATACACATCTATTACTAAACCCTATCCAGTTGAAAAATTTTGTGCCAATTCAAATTTTGAAAGGGTTTGGCAGCTAGGGGCTATATTTTGCAGTGCTCCAAGTCATATCTGTTATTAGCTGCAGAACTGTAGCTCTCTGAAAAAATATTTTGACAAAACAGAGAGCTACAGAGCCACCCCTTATAAAAACCTTCAATTTACAGCGCACAAAAAGCTGCGCACGGTTGAGGCCTTATATCGTTGTATTCTTGAGTTACTGTCTCATAAATTTAATATCAAAAAATTCTTAACATATTTTCCTACTATACCTGTGTCTAAACATACCTTCAAATATTCATTAAAGCCCCACACGACCTGAAAACTCCCAGCTTCAAATGATTTCGTTTGTTGACGTAGCCATGTTAGGTAGCCGGGTCAGTTCGTACCCTGTTGTTGTTGGTATATATTCATAAAATTCGTTATATGTTATGTATTCGCTCTTCATTTATTATCAATACAAATAATTTATAGAAATTTAAAAAAATAAAGTTTTTCTAAAGGTAAAATAAGCTATTGATTCATGAAAATACTACTAAAGTCCTTAACACTCGTGTGGCAAGGATGGAGACCAGACCAGACTAATGAAAGCCGCATTGCCGTGAGTTTAGCTATTTGAATAATTATTATTTAAAGGCACTGGGATGATATATTATGTAGAATATTTAGCTAAAATATTTGTGGGGATATTAGTTCACATCTAGACGTTATTGTGCAAGTATGGAAATTAACCAGGATTCGAATTGACCGGCTACCTAACATGGCTACGTCAACAAACGAAATCATTTGAAGCTGGGAGTTTTCAGGTCGTGTGGGGCTTTAATGAATATTTGAAGGTATGTTTAGACACAAGTATAGTAGGAAAATATGTTAAGAATTTTTTTTGATATTAAATTTATGAGACAGTAACTCAAGAATACAACGATATAAGGCCTCTACCGTGCGCAGCTTTTTGTGCGCCGTAAATCGAAGGTTTTTATAAGGGGTGGCTCTGTAGCTCTCTGTTTTGTCAAAATATTTTTTCAGAGAGCTACAGTTCTGCAGCTAATCTGTTATCAGGTCGCAAAATGGCGACCTAGAAATATTTCTGGTCGCCATTTTCAAATTTCTAGTCGCCATGTTCAAAATTTCTACTCGCCATGGTAAAAGATTTTGTAAATAAGACCTACAAGTTGTTTTTTTTAATTTGAATATCTTTTAAGAAAAAAATCAACACCCATGTATGTGTTTTGTTTGTTTTATTTTGAAACTGAAATGTGCTGTGAAACATGCTGATGCTAACAAGTCAAGTATTTACTCTGGCAAAAGTTGTATTGCATTGGGCCATCCTGTATATTTTTCAGTACGCTTCTGGGGAAGAAAACCCAGTGTTCCACACAAGGATTTGCTTTAAAGTCCTCAATAAGTGGGCCTTCACTGCTTATTTGGATAAGAGCTTCTACTTTTGTTGGATCTTTTGCTGAACAATCAGTACCAGCATCAATAAGAACACTACATCCTGAGTTTGTAATTGTCTGTGAAAATTAGCAGGAACAGTTGCCCCGTTCGACTTACTGCTAATAATACAGTCACGGACAAAGACGTGTCTCTTACTGTTACTGTGAATAGGACTACTTCACACTTCCACATTTGAAAGATGTACACCAGGTTGGGGTGAAATCGGACAATAGGTGTCCAGAAATGGTGGACGTTGCTGGCTGATTGGCTTCACAAATTCTGCAACACATTTTGCAATCTCTGGATATCAACTACGAAAATAGGACTGGGGTTTTTCCTTTACTTTTGCATTTTTCTTTAGACACAGCTACGTCATCTTTAAATGCAGAACTTTCTCCGTGTGATTCTTGAATTTCTTTGTTACATGCACTAGGTCGAGGCTTCTACTTTTTACTACTGATAAATCCAAAGTGCTTTAACCGGTAACGGGACGTTTCGCACCAAAAGACGTTTCGTACTCAGACGATTCGCACTAGGACGGTTCGCCCCTATTTACGGTGCGAAACGTCCCTGCATATTTGTGGTGCGAAACGTCCCTGCATTTTCCAATTACTTTGGTTATTATCTATATAACTACATATCTAAGAAGTTTTGTCTGATTACATTTGATGTTAACATATATAGACAGACATGATGCTAGTCCATGTACGCCGAATTTCCTCAATCAAATTAGATCTTGATTTTAATTAGTACTTGAGTGTGATTGAAGTTTCCTTTTGATATAAAGCATTCATATTTAATGATATGAAAGTCTGGTTGGACAGGGCAGCTTAAAGATTTTATATATGATTTATAGTCACATGTTCAAGTAATACAGAAACGGGATGGGATCCATTGTCAAAGCGTAGAGAAAATCATCGACTTATTCAACTCCACAAGATATACCATAACACGACTCTCAGTTACCTAAACAATATAATTCAGTCTCTGAGAAATCAAGGTCACAACTACAACACAAGAGCAACTAACTCACTGCAAGAAATCAACTCTAGAACCAAGCTATACTTTAATTCATTTTTTCCATCTACAATAAGGAAATGGAATGCACTTCCTCGAAATGTCCAATTAAATCCCTCTTTATCTAGCTTTAAGAAATATCTTAATATAAGTGTCATTGATATTCCAAATTATTTTTACTTAGGACCCAGAATCGGACAAACTCTTCATGCAAAACTGAGATTAGAATGCAGTGCTCTTAATCTTCATATGTTTCAAAGAAAATTTTGCAATTCACCCCTTTGCATTTGTGGAGAAGTAGCAAGTATTCATCATTTTCTTTTACGCTGTAATATGTACTGAAGAGTTAGGACCAATACAATTCTGACATTGCCATATCCACTTATGTAGAATTATTGTTATACGGTAATGAAAATTTATCTGAAAGTGAGAATAACAGCATTTTTTATTTAGCCCAGAAATTTCTTGTTGAAAGTAAAAGCTTCTGAGCCTATATCTCTGAAAGCTGTTCTACATGTAATACTGTCATATTGTATATAAAATATACTCATGTGCACCAAGGTTGTAATAAGTGGAAAACCTGTGTTTATTACTTATTGTTTATAAGGCATAACTCTACAATTTGTTATTTCAACTTTGTCTATAGTTTATATTCTTTTGATCTGTATCGACACTTATCATACATATAAACGTGTGTTATTTTTCTCCCAATACTCATTTCCAGCTTTTCTCTCTTATTCCTATTTCTTTTTGCATGTATTGTAATAATTAGTATACGACTTATTTTACTTAGAATTTTCATTCACCTCTTACTTGTAAGATATTTAGAGCGAGATCAATATAAGCCTTTTGGCTTGTTTCTCAATCTTATCTTACTTGTAAGATATTTAGAGCGAGATTAATGTAAGCCTTTTGGCTTGTTTCTCAATCTATTTCATGTATAAGACATTGTTTGTAAAAAATTATCGAATTATTTACGAATAAATATTGTTTAAACTAAGTAATACAGAACATTCAATTTTTCATATTTCTTAATCGAAATTATTCATATATATCCGGTAGCGGATTTAGGAGGGTATATCTAAGGAAATCATGGTGTCTTATTTAGAAAAGCAATCTTTCTTTTTCTTTTTTTTCACTCATAGAGAAATAGATTTACAACTTGGAACAAATTCAAATGTTAATCTGGTACGGCGAAATATATTTTTCAAACAGAACACCATGTAATTCCTTTAATACAACAACAAGGTGCTTTACCAACGGAGCTACCCGACACGTACCAGACCAGTATAACTAAGCACCCTGAATCTCTATAGTCAAGTGTTTTTATTTCTGAACAATGATGAAACAAGGCATTCATGTCTATTGTAATTCAGGTCACACCCCCATCTTAAACACCGTGGAGCGCCACCCTTGGCTAGCGAAGATGGTCACGCCCCATAGTGATAGGGTATAAGTATATTTATGGGTAGAAAAGGATAAAGGAAGATGAACAGGGGCACTGACTTCAGCCTTGTCTACCATTATAAATAACACTTACGTGTTAATATTCCATTTCTGTAGGTTTTTGTGTGCATCTCATCCATCCATTTGTTCAACTTTCGGTTTGGTGTTTGTTCTGAGACGGTGTAAAAGCGGTACCTAGAATGACCGAAACGCCTATGATTTACCGAAATGCCCTATAAAACTACCAAAATTTCCCTTTAAATAAATTTTCTAAAGTTCTATTTTGAAAGATTATAGATTGACTGCCTTTGAAGAAAAAATAACATAAAAAGAGTCTTGTTATTAGAATTTGTGTCAATCTAAGAAAAGTATAGTTTCTGTGGAAACGAGGGGGTTATTTATATTCGGTCTTTCCTATCCCCCTCGTTTCTGTCCAAGCCTTCATAAAGTATGTGGGAAATCAGCCGCGCTTCGGTTTGAATTTATTTCAGCTTACATTTGATGTGAATCGTTCGAAAACTTACATAAATCAATTCATGAATGATTTTGCCGCAAGGGAATACAATTGAAACCATTCAATTCCACACTAAAGCAACGTTAATCGTCGTCATTTCAAACACTACATCCTTTCGCTATCAAATTCGCCTCCATGATAAACAATGTCTTCAGTGCATGCGTCACTTCATTTTGTAAAACACCTAGAGGCTCAAAAGGGGTGAAATGACTTACTACTAATAAATCGCACAAAAATCTAACTTTTTCAGTTTATTTCTCATCATACGTATTGCATTTCATTTCTGTGAATGGATTTATATTCTTCTGAATATGAAAATGATGAATTACTGGAAACAAAATAAGTAAAAATGTAATTGGGAATAAAAAATATTAAAAGACCATTTAAAGTGCGCAGTGTGTACTGCATTCCTGAAATGGGATTAAAAATCATATTAAAGGAACCGCATCTCGTGTGTCTATTTTTCCCCTTTTATATTCATTCATTTTCATATTTTATTATTATTATATTTATTCATTATACCTTCCTTTTTTAGAGGGGGGGGGGGGTCTCTTAATCTTATAGGGAATTTCATACCATGAATTGAAAAACAACGAATCTATGACAGAACAACAAACCTGTGACATTAGAACTTTATCTGTTTTTACAGACTGTTAAACTGCAGTAAAGGTGATTAATTTCAATCTACTTAACATGTATTGGCGGATCTCAACGGGGGAGGGACTATGGGGTTGCATTCCCCCTTTTGATTTTGGAGAGAGAGAGAGAGATTATTTATGCGGGAAAACGACTTTCAATCGCCTACGTCTCTCCAACAAGAGTTCAGCGCTTGGAAACAGAAGTGGTCAGTCGTAGATTGAGTTGATGCCAAGTGGAATGCTTGTCGGAATTCAATAAAGATATTTTCCAACCTGCAGAAATTATAATTCTTCATCTGCTGCACCTTACCCGTTACCAACTGCAAAGCAGAAAGGTCATTTTAATTTCAACACGTACTTGTAAAGATGTACTTACGTTCCATAATGGATACGGAGAGACTTTCTGAAGTGGCATTAATGAATTATTACCCCCAATATCAAACTGGACATTAATAATCTAACAAAGAGATTCATTCACATGCATCCGAAAAGAATCAATTGAACTCTTTTAGGGGAAATGTCAAATGATCAATGCCAGATCAAAATTCAATTTTAAATATTCATGGGGGAGGGTTTCAAAACTCCTGCAAGTTTATGCAATCCAACATTGATATTCATGTACACTGATTATTATTTTCAACATCATCAAATTTTGTTTTAAGGTGGGGGGGGGGGGGTGTTGATGAATTAAAACTAAGTAAATCAATTGTCAGACATTGAACATTTATCAATGAACATTGTAAATACGTTTGTCGTTTTAAATTCTTTTTTAAAGGATGTTTTAATCGGTAACTAACTTATCATCCCGTGAGTAAAACTGCATGCATACGATAAAATAAGTGCACTGTACAAAACACATATCATGGTACATTGTATCAACAACATTCAACAAATCCTTTGGTTCACCTCTCTTTGAAAATCAAAATCCGCGCCTGATATTATGATCGAGATCAATCAAATATTATTCAATCCCATATATTTCAACACTTCTTTTTTCTTTTTTTAAATTATTTATTTTTTTCTTTTCTTTTCCTTTCTTTATGTTTTGTTTTATTGTTTGTTTTTGTTTTGTTACAACAATGACATTTTCAAAACAAACAGCACAGCAAATACAATATGCGCATTTATTTAAGACAATATCATAATGTTTTAAATGTCTGTTAAAAACTCATCTTTTCTGTCAATCCTATAACCTTTTAATAGGTTTGTACTGTTGAATTTAATGAACTTTGGGCACATTTGTGTTTTAGATTCCTTTGAGTGGTTTTACTTGTTTGTTTTTCATATATTTAGGACGTTGTATGCTTGCATCATATTTTATACTTTAAATTGTCTTGATTTGCACTCTTTATCCATTATGACATAATGTTGCATTCATGATTATATGTGTAAGGATTATTCGTTGTGTATTCTATGGTTTTTCTTTTAATTATCAATTGTAAATTTTAGTATGTTGTACAGCGCTTTAGAGTATTTTTAGATAAGCCGCTATATAAGTGTACTTTTATTATTATTATTATTATATATCGAACATCGATTACATTTAATTTACATTTTCTTTTATTTTTCATTCCACCAAACATTTAGAATAATTTATGTAACAACTTTTTGTCTTTATTATTTTCTGTATTTTCATATTCAAAAAAATATGTCCATTCACTAAAATACGATGCGTGTGATGAAAAAATAAACTGAAAAAGTTAGATTTTTGTGCGATTTACTAGTAGTAAGTCATTTCACCCCTTTTGGGCCTCTAGGTGTTTTACAAAATGAAGTGACGCATGCGCTGAAGACATTGTTTATCATGGAGGCGAATTTGATAGCGAAAGGATGTAGTGTTTGAAATGACGACGATTATCGTTGCTTTAGTGTGGAATTGAATGGTTCCAATTGTATTCCCTTGCGGCAAAATCATTCATGAATTCATTTATGTAAGTTTTCGAACGATTCACATCAAATGTAAGCTGAAATAAATTCAAACCGAAGCGCGACTGATTTCCCACATACTTTATGAAGGCTTGGACAGAAACGAGGGGGATAGAAAGACCGTATATAAATAACCCCCTCGTTTCCACAGAAACTAAGAAAAGTATAACTCTTGTTATGAATGTATCCATCCATTAATTTCCTGATTATGTATGTACATTATGTATACATGGCTTGGGTTGAATTTAATCAATATTCAAATATATTTTGCAATTAAAACAAATATTGAATGGGGGAAAAATTCATCGGTGATTTATCGGCATGTACAAATTTTGCTTATCTCGGTTGAGATTCGTCTCAACCGAGATTAAAATTTTGCTAGCGTTATCGTTTTTGAAACATCGTTTAATGTGAGAATTGAACACAATACCGAATATTGGAACCATTATTTTGTCTCCGATTCCGTCGCAGTTTTGATATTTAATATGCTTAACAAGATCACGTTTTCTGCATTAACTTGGGCAACTTTAGTAGACAAGCACTTGGTTACTTTATTAGTATCAGATATAGTGAGTTCAGACACAGTTAAACTGTTTTAGCATCGTTTTTGAAAGTTGAAAGGTAGGGAGCAAATGGAGGGAAAAGGTTCCGTTATATTTATAGAAAAATTCATAGCAAGAAAAGCACTTCTGCCCAAAAGCCAAAATCGTAAACTAGAGGGGTGATGGTGGGGGGACCCTTCGGTACATGTATGAGTTCAATACATCGGCCCAACCTTGCATTTCTACTACTTTTCATCGTCACTATAACAAGTGACCAGCTAATAATTCGATCTTTGCATGTACTAATAAAAACGTTGTATGTGATGTATAATGGCGATAAGTATGCCACATGTCATTAAGAATTTAATCCAATAACTCTTGGGGTTTTTTGTACAAGGACACTCGCAACATTCTGAAAAATAACCTTCAAACCAGGCAGATATTTTGGAATCAGAAATGAGTCATCTTTAGTCATCAAGAGTTGCCCAAGTGACGCATAATTTTAGTAACTTCTTTTTCTGAAGAGTTCCAAAATTTTCTAGTTCCGATATCCCGTATTGAATTTTCTACATTTACAATCACAAGTGAGCGTTTTATCATCAAAATTGAGCATAGGCCTGTATAAACTTGATACACATTAATGTATATTTTGGTAGTTTTAGGTGGCATTTCGGTAATTTCTGGGGGCATATGTAATTCGGAGTACCTACAATATTTTGAAACTAAAAACTTTTAAATTTACTTTATTTAGTCAAAAAATGCAGTTTTAGTAGAAACCAATCTGGAAAAAAATTTAAAACCCCTGCTGGACTCGAACCTGCTATCAGTAGTGGACATGTTAACCTACTGAGCTACTGGATGAGTTTTGAAATGAATAGACAAATATTGCTGATATCTATATTTTCATCCATGTTTTAAAAGGAAATCAGCCATTATGACGATGTACATAGAGTACCTCCTTAAAGGACTTCCTAAATTTCTCAAGCAACCACAAAGGTAACGTGAAAATATACGTGTACATGTACATGTAATATAGGACTCTTTCAATTTTTAATAAATCGATCAGCTAGACATTTTAGTAACCTTTTGAAAACAAAATATAAGTTGTAACAGAACCCCAGATGATATGAAGATCTCAGAATTTCTAAATTTCCTGTCTGATCAAGTTCTATCGAGACGCCCCACAGTATTACAATATGATATCTAATAATGAAAATTTCACTTTTAACTTTTATAACTATTACAGGTATCTACTAAACACTAGAAGTAAAATCGATACTACTAGGAATTTTCCATTTGCATAGATATTACCAGAGTTGTCGCAAGGGATTTTTCAAGGCGATTCCCAGACTCATGGTTTATGAACAGCTTGCATGAAAATTTCATGAATCTCTTGAGTCAGATCTTCGAGAAAAGTAAAATGAAGATGCAGGCATAGTATTTACAGATGTATTCTATAGTTTAAAAGTATTTATTGAGTGTATGACAAAGCAAATGTGATATTTTTTGGAAATAGGTGGGATTTTTCCTTACTAAAATTGACTTTGAAGAACAGTAATTGAGCAATGCAAGTTATTTATTGAGAGTTTTTAATGCTAAAATATAAATAAGTAATAGAGAAGAAAATGCTTTCACCTTATCATATATGAGGCTTGTTTTTTAGTATATTCATGTAGTTGTACAGTGTGTTTCAATTCAATATTTATTCGTAAATAATTCGATAATAATGTTTACAAACAATGTCTTATACATGTAATATATTGAGAAAATACTGTTTGAGTATTACATGTATGTGTATATCATAACATGTCTGGTAAATGCTTGTTATATCTTTTATTGAATGCTCCTAGTGTAATGTACAATTTGTTTTGAAATGTTCATAAGAAAAAATGTTTATTTTCAAATTCTTGAAACTTCAAGTAGTATTTAAGTTTTTTAAAGGAAGTGATACCTATGCATCAAAGCAAGAAGGAACCAGAATTTCAGTCTGAAATGCATTAAAATGAATTATTTTGAATCAACAAGTCAAGTTTATTCTTTTTTGTTCAATAAATGATGTGGTGATTATAAATGAAAGGAAGAAGTAACAAGAATTTCAGTCTAGAATGCATTAAAATGGATCATTTTGAATCAATCTTTTTGACATTTTCCCGGAAGAGGTCTCCCGGACTCCCTATTGGGAGGCGGTTAATCACCTCCCATCCCCCTTCGGACCTCAACCAACCCCCCCCAACCCCCCCAACTCCCCAGTAAAGTCTAGATCCGCCACTGCAGTTCCAGTCCAAGATTCAACGAAAACAGTCAAAATGATCGAATTCCTTGTATTCAGTTATGCAGACTTACATAGGGAGCCGTTTTATAGGGGTGTAACACACCAGAATAGTATCTTATATTCATTACAAACCATATAATGGTACAAATGCAGATACTATATATATATATATATATATATATATATATATATATATATTGTAACATCAAAATAAGAGATATTACAATATTTGGATCAAATTTGTGAGATTTATCACTGTTTCTTATTTTCATTTGTATAGCATCAGATAATTGTAAGAGGATGGACATTGAACGTTGATCGGAAGAAATCTTGCAATATAAATAAAAACTTAAATATTTTGAGTTGAAACATATTACGGATATAAAGTGCACGGGTGTAAAATGCAAAAAATTTTATGTGCTGATATTCCTACCGTGACTGCGATAGAAAAGAGAAACGATTCATTATTTTTTCAACTTGATATATGTACGAAATATGAGTGTCTTGGTGTCTGAATCACTATAACTTCTCCTGCTCACAACCCCCACCCACCCTACAATGCAGTACACAAGCATATCAAGATACTTGTACTTGAAAGTCTTGATATTTATTTCATGTACCGGATCACTTTCACTTCTCCTGAATCATACAACCCTACCCACAACCTCCCCTCTCTGTCCACACTCAATCCATTAGGCCGATCATTTAATTCACGTATGTCCACACACTTAATGAATTGTCCACTCTGATCTAAAATGTGTAGACAGGCATTGTTGTAGTCTGCCACAATGATATGACCCATGGAGTCCGTCACTATCTGTCTGGGACGAAATGATTTCTGTCCCCCTGGTGGTTTGTCGTTGTATCGGAATCGGACTTTTCCTGTCCTGTCTACCCCAACAACAGTGTCAGCATTAATATCAGAAGCCACGACGTCACCATTTTTGTTCTCTGTCACATACACTAGACATCGACCCTTTTGATAGATTGGAAAGTCATCTTCATCTTTAGCTATTTCCTGTGTCACTCTCTGTCCCTTGTAACGAACAATTTTGTATTGTTCACCATCAGTAGTAAATATACTGACAAGGATGTCACCTGATCTGGTACAGCATAGTCCTGATGGATGCCAGCCCTGCGGTGTGGTGATCAGTGTCTCTGTCTTCCCGTGTCTGACAATGCTCACAGTTCTGTTGTTAGCATCACTGTAAAGCAGTTCTCCCTGTCTGTTCACTGTAATGTCATTTGGGAACTTATTACTTGTACTGGTGACAGTGTCTTGTACAGTTCCATGTATGTCAACACATCGTATCATTTTCTCTCTTCCATTAATCCAAATTTTTTCTGATCCAGCACAGGCTACTCTACATAACTCTTTAACATTTGTTGAAATGTTTGCAATCACTTTGGCTTCTTTTAATAAATCCTTAACAGATAAATAGAGGACTTCATCTGTGAGACTGGGTAGTGATAGTGTTGTCTGTGTCAGTGTGGCCCTGTATTCTCCTAATTCTAGACTGAATTCTCTCCCTTGCACTGTGTTTGATTTGAGAGAGGGTGACATTACATCAGGTACTTGTGGAATGGCTCTGAATTCAGTCAGTTTGGATTTGTAACTGTTGACATCAGACACGTTGTTGGACTTCAGGATTTCTTTGTTTTCTTGAACAGTTTGGGTCATACTGGAATTTTGACTTCTGAGTTGGGACTGGCATGCCTTCAGAATCGTAATTTCTTGATCTTTGAGTGATTGGATCAGTGATTCAAGTTTGTCAAAGATGTCATCCACTTCTAGGTGCCATTTCTTTCTTTTATCTTTAGCTTCTTTTTCTAAATAAGAGTAGTGGGTCTTCGATTTGCAAATTTTCTTTTCAACATCTACATCATATGACTTGTTCTTCGGAATAATACTGCTTTCAATTTCTTCTGTTTCTCTTTTAATGTTTTCTCTCTTTCTGGCAATGATGTCTGCCATGTCCACAACATCATGACCTTTATGTGAACCTGTGACGCATTTCATGCAGACTGGGACATCACACTGTTGACATTGGCCCTCACATCTCTGGTGGGAATGAGATGTACACTGAGGGAACACCAGCTGGACTGTGCGCTTTGTGAAAGGAACAATGTCATGCTTCATGGACTTCAGGCTCCTGACGTGTTTGTTGATGCAGTCTTCACACAGACCAACTTGGCAGCTGTTACAAAATTGCTGGACGGGCTTAAGACAGTTTAGGTCACAAGTGATGAGCTCCTGTGCCTGGGTGATGGCAGTAGCCATTTCCTGATTCCTAAAAGTCGGTTACATCTGAAATAAAGATTAAGTTTATTTAGTCGGGGACTTCCTTTCATTAAGTCAGGGATTTCCTTTCATTAAGTCGAATTTGTTTCATTCCAATTTTTAGGCAGTTGATACATACTAATTTTAACGATTAAGTATGATTTATAATCTGTTATTATGTTGTTTGTGTCCCATTCGATTATATTTATATTTTCATTAAGATATCATTAGTTGTAGGTAAAGTCCCACAATTTTTTTCCCTAAGCATGGCCGTCAAGGTTGTAACAGTGAGAATAGTTTATTGTGACAACGACTATCATGTCACGGGACTTCCATGTATAGGTTCAAATACAGAAGACCCGTGTCACTCACTTCAAATACCAGGCACTTCGTGGAGGAAGATTACCTAGGTATATTTATTTTGAAGGGCTTACATTTGACATATAGGACCTTGATGGAGAATCAAATCTAGGACATACCAGATTACAAAGCGACTATCATTATACTGTAATGTGTAGCGGTCACCCAGCCAAGTGCTGATCACGCTCGCCGTTGCTTAACTTGCGTGATCAAGAGAGAGACTCTACCCCATCACTAGACAAGCTAGCTCTCTAGCGAGGCAGTATAAGTTCCCTCTTATATATACTGTCCGCTACAATACAGAAAAACTAGCTCTCTAGTGAGGCAGTACAAGTTCCCTCTTATATATACTGTCCGCTACAATACAGAAAAGCTAGCTCTCTAGTGAGGCAGTATACAATAAAGAAAAACTAGCTCTCTAGCGAGGCAGTATAAGTTCCCTCTTATACTGTCCGCTACACTTGCCCCCACTCAGGGAAGCTTCGTCCTGCAGCTTAGCGTGAGTTCTCTCTGAGTCTTTGGCACCTGCTCAACAACGGCATCCGACGACAACCACCGTCGTCCCCGGACGAATCCACGTCTGTACCCAGACCTCCGAAGAGACTCAACCTGAAGCAGGCCTGTCGTCAAACACCAGAGTCACTACGCTGTTACCAATTTGTAACGTGTAGCGGTCACCCATCCAAGTACTGATCACGCTCGCCGTTGCTTAACTTGCGTGATCGAGAGACTACCACATCACCAGAAAAGCTAGCTCTCTAGCGAGGCAGTACAAGTTCCCTCTTATATATACTGTCCGCTACAATACAGAAAAGCTAGCTCTCTAGCGAGGCAGTACAAGTTCCCTCTTATATGTATTGTCCGCTACAATACAGAAAAGCTAGCTCTCTAGTGAGACAGTATACAATAAAGAAAAACTAGCTCTCTAGCGAGACAGTATAAGTTCCCTCTTTTACTGTCCACTACAATACCTTGAGTTAAGAAATCAATCCATTTCAGGCATTTTCACCTGTCAGTTCCAGGGACTTGTCTGTGACACCAAATGTAACAGAAAGAGAGAAAATGCAGTGACCCAGGCCTGGATTTCTTGTTTCTAAACAATCATGGCGCATATAGAATTTATGTGATCCATTCCATTGTAACAGGTGTATAACACTATATAAGTAGAAGGATATAACGGAAGATGTACAGGAACACGGACTTCAACATGCGTTACAATTACCTGCTAATTTTCCATTTCAGTCGGTTTTCGTGTATACGTCATTAAGAGGAAAACCGCTTGATTAAGGCGTTTGGTTGAATGTTTGGTTTGGTGTTTTTTCTTCATGGTGGCATGTTGTTATGTGACAGCCTTTAATTGATGGTTATCTGATTACTGACTTTTAAATTTGTCGGGTTAAAGTACAGAAATGTAGAACAGGCATCCCATTCAGAACGCACCACAGTAAGCTGTAAACAGAATCAAGAAGATTGTATGCCCACTTTTCCACTTTACTGAGTTTTTGTCCGTTCTTCAGAGGTTGTCTGTTTCCAATTTTGAATTTTGGAACTATAAAGTAATGAAAACTCTATTTTTTCATAATAGGCAGATCGAATTCAAAACATGATTTGGATTACCACTTCGGGTCACAAGGTCAAATGATATGACGTATTAGATTTTCTTAGATATAGAAATAAGTTTCTCGGTTATAAACCGAGAAGGGTTTGAGCATAGAGGATCATGGTAGGTTTGATAAAATGCATGTTTGAGTTTGCCTTGGGGTCATAAAGACCCTGTTATTGAAGATGTCTTTGATTTAATTTAAAGTGAAGCATTAAATAAGTCATTCTATATGAACTGGACTGGAGAAGAAAAAATACATAAGGACATTTTAGCCTTGTGACCCATTGATATACACCATTATGAACTTTCTTGCCAGCTACATTTCCCGTATTTTTTTATTTAACGAACTCAAGATGGCATACAGATTTATCAGAATTCTTCTCTGTCTACATGTTCATTTTTTACTTTGTGTGTTCTCTCCAAGATGCATTAATTCTATATTCTCATATCCAATGTACATTATTGTTTTCATTTTTCACGGGTGGGTTTCGATAAAAGAACAACAGTTGACGCTTGAAACGTTAACAATTTGGCTATCAACTTGTTCAAGAAAAGTTTCTGTTTGATTACATCAATAAAATATTTAAAAGCATTCAAGATTGATTTGAGTTGTGTTTCATTATGTCAGTCAAGGATATCAAAAAATCAGTTTTAAATTAGTGGTACAGCACAGTATTTCTTTATATAATGTTCACACAATCAACTACCTTTCACTTTGTAAACAAGTTTTATTACCAACTAAATATATAGACAGACGATTATAAAACAAATGAAGGTCCATATAAATTGTTATCAGTCTTGAAAATCTTTGTAGCAACTGAGTGTACAATGCAAGTGTCCATGTTTCGAATGCAATGCATTATGACTGTGATGCTGATCAGACGATTTGAAAGTCATCATTGTTGCTGGCCAGTCCATGATACGTAAAGTCCCGCCCACTCCGGATGTGCGAAACCACGCATGCACTAACAGCACTCCTGCCAAAGTTGAGAGGGAATATTCTCCTCCAGGTCTTTTTGCCGGGGTCATACTCCTCAGCACTGGGAGACGTGGTGCTACCTGGAATAAACACAAGCATTCAGAGGTAGAAAAAAAAAAGAAAAAAAAAAAAAAAAAGAGCCTTCGCACTTTTATTCAGTTTGTGAATAAAATGTCCAGAGTTTACACATCGATGAATTCTTCGAAAAGAATGTTTAATCCTATATTATATCGCTTGGATTCGAATTTACTATTTTAAAAAGAATAAATGTACACAACAGGGTACCAAAGTTTACTGATGAAGAGAATGATAAACCAAATGGTATAAAATTATATTCTGTATTCCAATATATTTATACATAATCAATCTACATTACATCCAAATCTATATACTTCCCAAGACATGCAGAAACCAATTCAAAATAATGCATACAATTTTTATTCGACATATTAACCTGAGCTCTATCATTTAACCACTAAACAGAATGTTTGTGAATTGAAACAAGCAATTTGTATAGAAAGTGCAACGCTAAATATCTTTTTTTAAAATTATTTTGTAAAACATTCTGCACTTTCAATTATCATGATATTTTTAACTGATTCCTTTCTTTACCCAAAAAGAACACATGGACCCAAAAACGCTTTAAAGACTGAAATAATTATTTTGATTAATGATATAATTCAATACATAATACATAAATTATGCAGGTATTAGTAAATATACACAGTTCTCATTGTGCCTATTTTTATCCAAACCACATTTTGGTTGACGTTTTTAAATAATTTTAATTCATTTAAAAATCCATTTGGTTAATTGATTAGTCAAAATGACCATTTCCTAGCTAAAAGTAGGTAAGCTAATAAAGGAGCACAGTTTGTGCCTAAGGGCATTACAACAGACTGTGGAAGACATGATCACTAAAACTATGTAGATATCAATTGTGGGAGGAACCCAGGGATCTTTTCACAGGGGCATGGACACGATTTGAGCTGAACACTTTTAAATCTTATTTTTCCAATTTCAATGTTTACAATCCTTAAATAAGGTATTTCTAATGGTAAGCAAAAATTTTAATGTTAGTTGTCGAGTGACATGAGAGATACAGAGCTCACAATTCTTTGTTATGTAAAAAATGGGAAATAGAATTTGAAAGTTTTCAGTTCAAATGGTGTCCATGTCCTTTTAATATCAACTTCAGAGTACTTGTACAGGTGTGGAATGGTGTTTAACAAAGTAATTTTGGATTACTGATGACAGGTTATAATTAGTTTTAAGTTCCATTTTTATTGAAGAAGCAGCTGTTTATGATGTTAAAAAGCCTAGTCTTTAATTTGTTGTAAGGAATGCTTGCGTAAAGCGTTGAAAACTCATACGGTTAATCTTGCATCCAAAAAATATGTCAAAATAGCAACTATCAAACAGCTAGTAGATATCAAACGGCTAGTAGCTATCAAACAGCTAGTAGATAGGCATTGTCATATATTTCCCCGACCGTCTGCAAAATACGTCACTAAGTGGCGATCTTACCGTCATATTCCCGACCGTCTGTTAAATACGTTACAAAGTTGCTATTATTTCATAATCAATAAAATTATTTCTTTGTTGCATTATCGGGTGATGAAGGTAGTAATCATTGCAGAAAATATATCATATATGGGTTGTTTTTTTCCCTGCAATGATTGCTACCTTCACGTGAGTTATGAAATATTTTTTACTTTAAACGGAACAGTCAATGGACGACGCTTTATATTTGGTCATGATCACGCGGACAGTGTAACTAAGAAAACGGATCGAACTAGTTTGCAACAAACATGTATTCATTGTCTGTGATAAAAAAAAAATCAATTTCAAAAGAAATATAAGAGAAAAGATTCAGTAAATGTAACTATGTCGTCATATCCCCGACCGTCTACTAAATACGTCACTTAGAGGCTATCTTACCGTCATATCCTCCGATGACCACCACCTTTCCGTCCAATAAAACGGCAGCAAAGTTACTGCGACCCTGTATCATGGGCAAAAGAGGCGACCATGTACGGGAGACCCAGCTGTACTGCTCAACTGTGAAAATTAAAATCGACTCCTTTATGAATGTCAATCGAGATTCCCAACGTATTCAATATCAAGCATCTTTAGTACAATTGTATTTTTATTCATTTATTGAATTATTTTTGCGTTTCAGGGCAAACTCATGCCTTACCTGTCGCTAGTCTTTCCGTTCCATTGTAACCACCTAAGGCCAAGAGGTCTTTCTGTAACGCCACCAACACCACGCCACTTCTTCGTGACGTCATCTCTGAGAGCATTGTCCACTGGTCAGTGTTTGGGTCGTAAGACTCGGCGGAATCCAAGCAGGACACGCCGTCGAAGCCCCCAGCAATGTAGATCTTGCCTGAAAATAATCTCTGCAATTTGTTCAATAAAATTAAGCGCCAAGTTTTGATAACGTCTTGAGCACTTCGTTGTGAATGTCTCAAAGGGATATTCTAAAGCAATCAAACAAGAACTTGGCTATTCTGCTACAATCCACTCTTAAAATATAAGCACTTTGAATCCAAGTATGTTGAAATTGTTTATCAAACAATTCAAAGTGCGTCAAATAATTAGTCCAGCTTAACTATGTTTTTTATTTATTTATTTATTATTATTTGCTTATAAAATGGGGTATTTTCTACTTCTTTTGAGAAGCTATACTGTATGTTTCGAAAGTATTTCACTATCAAAGTTGTTTTAAATTGTGTGTAAAATGTTGCCATGTTGAATTTTCACGAATACTTTTTAAAATAAACTAATATGTAGCGTCTTGAGTCACAGGGGAACAAAAATTTTGAATTCATCTCGTCTCTACTTTTCATCATGCTATCTAGAGGTTCTAAGGACGAGATCAAACTCTGAAAAATAAAATAGTGAGCTTCGAAATTAAAAAAAAAAATTTGCTCCTAAACGTATTGGTAATTCATCCGTTGCTTGATGGCGTCTTCTTGTGCTATCAATCGGAACTCCTCGAATGTCTCGCGCACTCGACATAGATCTCGGATGTAATACGATGGCATCCATGAGTGAATTTGATGCATTCCCATAAACGCGACTGGAAGTCTTACCATCTACTGCTGTCGCTCCGGCATCGCTTCGCTTTCTCCACATCGGCTGCACATGCGTCCATTGGTTCTTTATTGGGTCGTATTTCTCTACAGAGTCTTGTCGATTTCGTCCGTCAAATCCACCACATGCGTATATCATGCCTACAAGCAAGAGACGATAAACATGGCAATTTCCCATATAGGGTCACTACAACATAAACTGATCGTCATGAGGCACAACCGCCAAATAGAGTCAAGTGATGTAAGTTCAGCGAATCAGAAATCACGGTTAGCATCTGGAATGTCTATGAAGCGCCAAATTAGCATCTCAAATATTTGAAGATACCTTTGATTATTTAAAGATATCAATTCATTTAATGCGCGCAACAATTCAATGAGAGAATCTCTTCAAATAATTAATTATATTTTCACTTCTGAATTATTGCGATCATTAAATGAATTATTGATAGTATTAATTATTCTATTTAATTGATGAATGCTATATGATTGAATTGTTGCTCTCTTCAAATGAATGGATGATATCAACAATTGTTTAATGCACGCAATAATTGAATTATCGCTTTTCAACTGAATTGATGACATCATGAATTTAATTGATGCGCGCAAGAATTTCTTTTAGAGAGAGCAACTATATAATCACAGAAATCTTTAATTCAAAATAGCCACAATGATCTCTTTAATTGAATTGCTACTCTCTTTAAAAAAAAAAGCATGGATGCGCGCACTAACTCCTTATGAATATAAAATTGTTGTAAATAATTAAAGGTATCTTCAATTGAATTACAGAGATCATCAAATCATTTATACCGAGCTCCAAATCAAATTTTGCGAGCAATGATTTAACCATTAATTGGATTGATTAATTCAATCATTGCGCGAAATAATAGAATTCATTTGTGCAACAATTGATGAGAGAAATAATAGATTTGATGCGCGCATCAATTCAATTATTGCGCGCAATAATTGAATGATGGTATCTTTCAATGTTCAAAGATATCTTCAATGTTATTTGGGTTTTTGTTAATTTGGTGCTCCATAAATGACCGTTACTATGTGATTTCTTTCATTTGAGAAACGAATTAGACAGAAATCAATTTCTACTTGGTAATGATAATGAATGGATTATTTCGGATATTTCAAGTTTTCAATTTGAATACCTGTATAGGTATTTTCAGTCATGCGGTTCAATAGGACCGGTTTTAATCGCGTAACGATGTAAAATCAGTTTAGGACGACACGTAGAGCTGTTAACACTTTTAAATTTTACTCTTATCCAACTTGTATATGTATACATGTTATGCAATTATAGTACGTCGTATTCTTACAATATTAAAGCTGCTTCGTGTCGTTGCTAGTCCATTTAGTGTGTTATGTTGTTTTAATACTGATATTGTATCAGAAATGAATGGGTTTTAAAAGAGAAATAAAGCTTCCCCGTATCGCTAGGCCCTGTCACCAGTTTCATTTCTACTGTCGCTTCGGGTTTCCGGATAACCCTATGAGCTAGCTTTAACAAGTCATCTCCTAATGTATAACTGACCAAACCTAATTTTAAAGTGAAGGCAGACTCTAAGAAAAGCCCCGTCTCCGCATAAACTTACACGATCTAGTATCATTTTATCAAGTTTGTGGTGGATTGCTATTTCAGAACTGCTAGTAACAAAAAATACCAATATATGTGTATTAATGTACATTTTTTAATGTTGCCAAAGTATGACGCCAGGTTGTAATTTTGATTTTTAACCTTCTAGCTTGGATTTCGCGAAAAATCTTAAGTCAAAAACTTGGATTTTAAGTTCAAGATTTTACTCTAATTTTGACTGCTCAAATGAAATATAACTACAGGATTTGGTCATAAGTAAGTTCCCAAAGAAATTTTTCTCTATATATATCATTTAAATCTACCTTTTTGAAAATCTTCTCTTGGAGCCAATTTTCCCTCTATGAGGATGAAATAAAAACCACTTTGTTTAGAAATATCAAGAGTAACTGTTATATTTTTAAACAATGTTATGATGAAATATTGCAGAGAGATAACATTTTATTCATAATGGTAAAAAAAAATTAATTCCAAAATTACACATACATGTACTTATATAAAGAGTAAGTACTCTCAAATTAAACTTCGTGTTAAAATTGTCATATATTTACAATACATTATTATATAATTATTCTGAAATTATTGGTTGATACTTTGAATTCTTCTGAGATCAGTGCTTTTTATTTCATCAAAATTGATCAAGAAATGCGTTCAGAATTTTTTGTTGTTGAAAATATATGGTCTTGTATGAAATAATATATGTAAAGCACTTTTATGTTAAGTTTGTGAGTAAAATGTCCGAGTTTACACATCGATAAATTCTTCAAAAAGAATGTTTGATTCTTATAATGCCAATTCATTCACTTTATTAAAAATTGAAAAAATTTGAATAGTTTCCCCGCACTATGTTATTTGTTTTCAGGCGTGTATGAATACATCACGTTTTCGGATTTATTATAGGATTAAACATTCTTTTTGAAGAATTTATCGATGTGTAAACTCCGGACATTTTACTCACAAACTGAATAAAAGTGCGAAGCACTTTTATGTTAAGTTTGTGAGTAAAATGTCCGGAGTTTACACATCGATAAATTCTTCAAAAAGAAAATTTGAATAGTTTCCCCGCACTATGTTATTTGTTTTCAGGCGTGTATGAATACATCGCGTTTTCGGATTTATTGATGTATAAACTCCTGTTGAGTTTTATTTTTGTCCAATCAAAACAATTGTAATAAATAACATTGGAATTATTGATGTGTAAATTCTTGTTCAGCTTTATTTTTGTCCAATCAAAACAATTGTAATAAATAACATTGGAATTATTGATGTGTAAATTCTTGTTCAGCTTTATTTTTGTCCAATCAAAACAATTGTAATAAATAACATTGGAATTATATACAGTAGTGGAAATTTTCTTTGGGAACTTACTTATGGTCAAGTACTGAACATGTAAATCTTAAGTTTCGAGATTTTTTTTTTTTTTTTTTTTTTTTTTTTTTAAGAAAATAATTTTGAGCATAACCGTCCCTTCATACAAATAGTTAAGTTTTGGCGTAAAATTCCAAGCGCATTTTTATTCATTTTCCGAGTAGGCGAGTGCATATCAGAGTTGAATGCCTCAAATTGCCTTGGATCGGGGTTTTTTTTTTCATCCTCTAAAAATAAACCCAAAATGTATCCTGTTCGTTATTGGGTTTCTCGATACAATTCTGGAGCAAACTTTATAGCTCCATACTATATACATGTAGTAACTGCTTTATTATTTTTATTTATATGTACATCACTTACCTCTTCTTCATATGAGTTAGGACATACCACTAGTTCTTTATTTAAGTATCTTTTTTTTAAAAATGTGCCCGACATACTGTACCGTTCATTTCGACAGCACTGACGTAACATCGCATTATGTACATTGGGGCTTTCTCCTCCCAATTCTTCTCGTCCGGAAAGAAGCAGTACATGCTGTTGAGATACTGTGTTCCGTCAAATCCCCCAATGATATAGATCCGCTCGTCCATGAACACAGTACCGTGATAAGCACGTAAACACGGCATACTATATTTGGTGACATACCACCTATTAACGTTCTTGTCGTATGTTTCTATGGAGTCCACAACCCCGCTAGTGGACCAACCCCCAATCGTGAAGATGATTTCTGGTGGTACACGGGGTCGCAAAAGGGTGTTGTCGTCATCAATTATGAAAGGGCTTCGATAGAATATCCTCATGAGGTTGGTCACCCTGTTGACGAGCTTCTTGCATTCTCGAAGTGCCATCAGCGTTTTATTTCTTTGAATTTTGGTTTGAAAGAAATCAGGATTTACGAAACAGAGTCGCATTGCTTTAAGGAGCTTGGAGTATTGTTCTTTTCTGCCCCTTGAGTCGTAGTCAATCCACCTTTGAATTGATAAGAAGACTTCGCTCTCGTTACGAACTGAAAGTTCATCGTCGTCTAAAATTTCTTTCAAATCATTAACATGCAGCTGAAGATATTCTTGACTCTTTTCCACAATTTCTTTGAAATTTCTAATGATATATTTCCAAGCTTGACAGGAAAGGTGTTCACAGTTGTAAAAGCGAGCGAATTTGTATATTCCAATGCAGTTCTCTGGGTATATCTGCTCAAATAAGTAGTCTGTACATTCTTTCAAAAGTCCAAAAATGTGAAATCTGTCAGAAGCTGCCAAAAGATCTTCTACATTATCGGGAGTTATGATGGCCTTTCTAATGTAAGCATATTGAATTATTTGATTCATGGTATTAGCCGACACACCATGAATAGCAATTTCATTCTGTTCCGATTCCTTCAAACCGGACGTGAACAGCGATCTAAAGTAATGACTGCAGCTCGCCATAACGTTTCTATGCACCGGTAAACGAGTGTTGTCGGCTGGAATCTTGATGTAGGCATCACAGAAAATTCCCTGCAGACGCATTTCATGAAGTTGGGTCTGAGGATCCATATCAAACACATTGCACACTTGTGTGACTTGTACATCAGTCATTTTCAAAGTTTGTGATCTCCATTGATATCCGGTGAAAGTAAACGTTATTTACGTCATTTAGAGCGACGTCATAATGGTGTTTATATTTTGTTCGGGGAAAATCTGCATTGTTTTGAGTCAAAAAATTAGATTTTAATGCAACTGTTTTGTAATCTGCATTTTCATTGGCTAATGCACTGATTCAAACTGAGGTAAACGAGCATTAACGAGATGGAAAGCTTTCCTCTGTGACGTCATAATAGAATGACGCAAAACCATAACGTCAAACGTAAACATTTCATACCGTAAAAAACGTAAACCTCAAGGAAAAAGCATAATTTGCATCAGAATAGGAATACCTCTCTCTCTCCCTCTCTCTTTCTCTCTCTCTCTCTCTCTCTCTCTCTCTCTCTCTCTCTCTCTCTCTCTCTCTCTCTCTCTCTCTCTCTGATGTAACGGGTGACAAATTGCGTTTTAATATCGACGACACGTTTTCAAACTTTATGTATGTCAATTAAAGCACGTTCGGGAGTAAATAAATATACTGTGATTACATTTTCAACCATGTGATCGGTTAAAGTTTCGATGTTCGTATGGGCTGAGGTGTTCGGCTTCATCTAAAACAATGTATAGGATATATTCTAATAAGTCCTTACATACTTTCTGTATTTTTTTATTTATGTTTATAAACGTTTAACATCTTTTTTTTTCCTTTTTTTTAAAAACGTGTTTAATTCAATTTTCTTGAGACATAGAATTTTACAAGATAACGCTTTCAGCAAACATGCAGACGTCGCGTTTTACATTATACGCCAAGGTTTATATTAGTAGATCTTTGCCAGAATGGCAAGCATCCTCATATAGTATGAATTAACATTGTTCAAATGATAGCCTCTGGGATATGGTGGGTTCACAACTGAGGAACAAAGTTTTATATTTGAAGACTTATAAGAAAACTGTTTCTCTAGAGCAACGGTGCTGTGATTAGTCGTATTTCAAAATATCGAAGCATCTTCCGGTAGTACAGATTCAGGTTTGTTCAAATCTTGATCCCAGGGTGTACAATGAGGCTTCAATAGGGGATCAAGGTTTTACATGGTAATATATGGGGAAATCGTCTTCTCAAGGCCAACAAGGTCATGATTAGTAATGTTTTTGTTTTTTTAATATATAAGCATCATCAGGTAATGCAGATTCCAATTAATGCTAACCATGGTCCTGGAGGGTAAGATATGGCGCTTGATATTTATTCTTATGCGAAATTAACATTTTATGCGGTCGGTGAAATGGAACAAATTATTTGCGGCTGTTCTTTGAATCTTGCGTCAGTTTGTTTCTCGTACATGTCAGTTGTACAAGTAGTAGTAGTAGTAGTAGTGATAGTAGTAGTAGTAGTGATAGTAGTAGTAGCAGTAGTAGCAGTAGTAGTAGTAGTAGTAGTAGTAGTAGTAGTGATAGTAGTAGTAGTAATTGTAGTACGTATAGTAGTTACATTTACATGTCATTTGTTTCTGTGGACTCTGCATTAAGCAGTTGTGTACGTAAGACTATAATTGCAAATGCTTTCACTAAATCCGCAACTGTCTCCTTGAACTCTGATAAATCATTAAAACCTGCATTACTAGAAATTAAAATCCACAATAAGTTATTGATATCATTGTGCATGGGTATATATAAAGTTAAACAATTCATACTTTCTTTAACACTTTGTACAATTGTTTTCATTTATATAATTATTCTATTCTAACCTCCCTGCTTTAGGCATAAAACATTCAGAACAACTGGATCCTGCATGTACATGTGTTTTATACTTGCATACTGTACTTACTAAACTATAATTATACTGATTTTATTACAATTTTATATGTATTCACACAACACTATCATTATTCGCTGTCTCTGAAACTGGCACTGCCCTTAGATGTGTGAAGCAGTTTGGATATTTTATTGTATATTTCATTTTGTTAATTCAAATCTTGTCGGCAATCAGTATTTCATATATAATTAATATATGTGTGCAGTGCAGAAGGGTGGACTCTGACAGTATTAGTACTTCTGAATGATTGTTATTTATTTTCATTGTTATAATTAATTGCTTAAATTGTTAATCTCTACGTGCCCCCGAGGGTCCTTGATTGGTGAATAAACAATATAATAGATCATGTTTTAAATATTGAATATTTTCATATATTATACAAATGTTAACACATACTTATTTTGAAAATTTAAAGAAATTTATCCAAAATCTAGAGGTGATTATGCTCAATAACGAGACCAACACTATTCAACATAGGTAGGGGTATAAAATAAACATATATGTTAAATATGAAAACAGTATACATGTACATAGGTCAGGCGCGTAGCCAGAAAGAAAATGAAGTGTACGCAAAGTATGGCAAGGGGTGTGGGGCCGCCTTAAGGTCCCCAATGGGTCCAGGGTAAACCCCCGGTGGGGGCCCAGGAGGCAAAAATTTTTTGTGCATCGAAACAGGGTTTCTTATCAATTTCTAAACCAAAAAGAATTCACAAAATTAATTTCAAAAGTGTTTTATAATGCCAACTCACCGTGTGTACATGGACTGACTTTACATTTCTTTTTATCCTTGTTTTCGTTGTTATCGACTGGTATATAATATATATGGTAAAATTTACTTATAACAATGAATATCTTCTTCTGTCTACCTCATGTACTTATATGATGTACATTATATTATTAATCATAATGTGATATTTGACATGATGTTGATGATTTGAAATTCAAAATGGACTTTATTAAAATTTGATTAAATAGCATTATGATGTTGATTAAATTATAAATCGTAACTATATAATGTAAAGTTAATGATATTTCTCTAGCAAATGATATGTACGCAGTTGCGTACTTGCGTATAGGCGGCTACGCGCCTGTAGGTAGAGGTATAATTAAATATATATGTTGAATATGAAAACAGTATTCTACATGTACAATATGGAGTTCAAATGAATAACGTTTAGCAGTCATACAAGTACTTGTATTTCTGTCTACATATTTTCGGGTTTCAAATTCTCAAACATACATGTATCGTTCAGTAAATCAGTAAAGTGTCACAGTTGTAACATCTCTATGATAATTATATACAGATGTTGCGAAATGAACATAAATATTTCGCGGAATTTTAGAGTGATTTCCCCTAGATGCGGTGGTAAACAGGAAGCAAGTCGCTGCGCATTTTCGTTTTCAGTGGATTGCTTAATGTGTGTAAATGTAAATCAATCTTCGTCTCTTAATCCGACAGTCGCGATTGCTTAATATCATATTTTGTTTAGCAATGTAGTTGTAAATTAAACTTTGCCTCATAACCTGGAGTATTGATCTAACAGTGTATTGAAGGTATCTCTCTCTCTCTCTCTCTCTCTCTCTCTCTCTCTCTCTCTCTCTCTCTCTCAATTTTTTAACATTACTAAATGTATGTTGTAAATAGATAATTAAACTCCAGAAGATGTACATCTTTAAATAGGCCAAATTAGGAGTCGACAGGGTCTGTAATATTGTTAAATACGCTCGCGAAGCTCAGTGGTTGTTTACATTGTAAACCAGATAAAACTGCCGAGTCGTTTTCCCATTTTACATTCTTAGATCTATATTTTACATTATTAATATATTTGTATTTACTAGCTTATTTTCCATTTGAAAACCAAGCATTACATTTATCAGGAATGGGTGATAAGGGCAGGGGTTGGGTGAAGTGAATTATATATTTAGGTGTAATGTGGATTAAAATTTGAATTTTCCAGGATCGATTGTGTCAATAGTGATCTACCACTATGCAAGTTATTCATCAAAGGATAAAATTTATGTCTGAAGCGGGACCTCTGTATTACTAGTCTGGTGCTCACAAATTTTTACTTGATAATTCAATGGAAAAACATTACCCCAAATAATAGGAAGGAGAACATCAATGAATCGAACCAGTGACCCCTACATTACTAGTATTCTGACTACTGAGCTATCTAGGCCAATGTCCATGGTTTGATTGGACTGGGAATCAGACCCGAGACCCTATATATATCACTAGTCAGCTGGTGTTCTAACCACTGAGCTATCCAGTGTAATATCCATTGTTTGGCTTGACCGGTAATCAAATCCAAAACCCCTGTATTACTAGTCACTGACCTACCGGGCCAGGCCAATATCCACGGTTTGTTTAGCCGAAACCATTACACATCAACTAGTCACAAAATGGTCTAAGTCAGTATATTATAAATATTATTTTTAACTATTTATAACAAAGTTAAGAACAGTTTATATACAGTTTAACTTCAGTATCTTGAACATCAATATTTCCTATATCATGGATATGTCAAAGTGAGATAGAAGTCCCAATTACATTTTCTCTATCCATGCTCTATGTATGTTAACCTCAATATCTCGAATCTTCAGATAACAAGGTTTGATTGTTCTTTATTTCTTGATAGATGTCACTTAGGTAGATTCAGGAGACGGAATATTGATGATGAGGAGGATCATTGTACTGGGCATTACTTACCTACTGCTGGGTCTCTTCCCCCTCGTGTCTGCTCGTGAAACAGGTAAAAATCAGCAATTGTACTTAGTACATGTTATTTAATGGGGCATTAGCTGTCATTTTGTCACCAAAAATTTAATTCAATGAAAATTACCCAGTATTTGATTATTTCAAACACTTTGACCTTCAAAACAAGCACATGAATTTGTAATTTTGGGGATTAAATAATTTATTGTCTTTATATCTTTCTTTACACTATAGTAATTATCTAACACAGATTTATTAGGGTTCTCTTGTTTTTGTACAAACTAAATGTTTTAATCATTGATATATGTATTCCCATGCCATTGAGAGTTTTTTTTGGGGGGAAAGGGTTGCCATCACTTTCACAGCTTATTCCCCTTTAAATATGTACCTAGCTAATAGTTAATTTCATTGATCAATGAACTGGGACTCTAAAAACTCTCGTCATGTAACTTTTTTTTGGTGGTAATCCAATTTGCACTTTCTTTGCGAGCATTTCAGGAAAAATATTTGCCTAGCATTGTTACGAAGTATTTCCAATATTTTAAAATTTATGAATAAATTAGTAAATAAATAGTACGTAAGATGGAAACCGATGTACTCTGTTGCCCATTAGTCATTAAGTTGATTTTACAAGATTTTGTAAGAAATAATCGCATTGAATTAGAAGTATATATTAGAAGTATATATGGATATAAACAATTTGGAAAATGTGTAAGTTACATTATGTTGCAATCACAAAAATAGGAACACATGAATTAAATTATTTTACATGTTACAGTGTGTTGAAGAATATTTGCAAAACTTGAGATATACAGAAAACAAATCTGTTAAACGGTACCTGGTATATCTAATTAAAGTTATATTTGGTAATGAGTGGCATCTTTAAGATCTCTTAATTCATACTTTGAATATGTTTAAATCTATTCAGAGTCTTAAAAAGGACAAATTAATTTATAAGGGCATTAAAAAAAAGGAAAAGTCAGTGGATAGATTTATAGTGACCTAATAAAACTAGATGTCCATGTTAATATGAACTAGTATCATATAGAATAAATGTATCCTAGAGGGAAGGATATATCGCCCAGCTTGTTACAGAACGAGGCAACGATCTCACATGATAAGATGTATCTATAGAATAAATGTATCCTAGAGGGAAGGATATATCTCCCAGCTTGTTACAGAACAAGGCAACGATCTCACATGATAAGATGTATCTATAGAATAAATGTATCCTAGAGGGAAGGATATATCTCCCAGCTTGTTACAGAATGAGGCAACGATCTCACATGATAAGATGTATCTATAGAATAAATGTATCCTAGAGGGAAGGATATATCTCCCAGCTTGTTACAGAACGAGGCAATGATCTCACATGATAAGATGTATCTATAGAATAAATGTATCCTAGAGGGAAGGATATATCTCCCAGCTTGTTACAGAACGAGGCAACGATCTCACATGATTAGGTGCATCCATACAAAGGATCCAATGGAAATCAATATTATAGTACAAGGCAGTAGAATACATTAAGACATAATTTATTTAAGATATATAAATATATACGATCCAATGAAAAGCATTTCTTGTGATACGTTTCAGACTCTGACGAATGGACTCCAGTGAACGTGATCTCTATAACAGTGTCAGCAGTGGTTGTCATGGTGATCATTCTTGCCCTGATTCAGTGTGGGGGTTGTGTGGGAATGGAAGTGTCTTCTGAGTCTCACCCTGCTTCTGGAGCGAGCAAAGGACAGAACTACCCGACCTCAGTCATTACAGACGCAAACACCCAAGTTCTAATGTCTTCCCACACTCTCCCAGGAGACGACCCCTATCAACCTGGCAACGGGGGTCAAAGTTTGCCATATGCCCTTAACCCAATTGTTCCCAGTGCACCAGGATTTGCTGGATATCAGAGTTCACCCACGCAGTCTGCCCCGGGGTGGGGACAGTCAGGAGGAGGGTCAGCACAGGGGTATCAGTCTGTGGGCCCCGGGGCACATCGCCCAGCATTGAGTAGTGAGCCCCCTCCCCCTTCGTACAACGAAAGTGTTCGTGGTAGTGATGCTTTATGGTAGTAATTTTATTGTCATAGATTTTCTTGTGTGTCTTCCTCTACCATCATGCAAAGATAAAAAGATACTGCTGTGTATTGGGCATTTTAATCACATACCATTGATGTAATGGTTAATTTTTTAATGCTGTTTAAAATCAAGTCGTTGTAAAATCATATTTAAATGAATTAAAATTGCTAGAGTAGAACTGTTAAGTTTGTTGTGGGAGATGGTCATGCAGACATTGATGAATGGAGACTACAGTAGTTAGTAAAACATGTCAACAGCAAAGTGCTGAGGATCGAGAATTTTGATTTATCATATAAAAGTAATTTGTTATGTCCATTTGTTTTAAAACTGCAGGGAATGTAAATTTATGTGTTTGACTATATAAATGTTGCGTAAGACTAAATGTCCAATCTTACTCTAATTAGATCTGACGTCATTAATTAGCTTCTGTTATCGTCCCTGTATCTGATTCTTGTTGTAGACATCTCCATGACTTCTTGTAAATCTGAAACTAGGAAATACTTTGATGGAGAAAAAATTTTGCTGTGATACTTATATTCTAATAGAATTTTGCTCCCGAAAACTGTCTTTATGATGGGTGATTTATGAAAGTGATTTCATGGATTGACATTTGTCTGTCTGTCTCGCTGCTAGAGAAACATTAAGCCAATTTCTCCTAAGATATCTGAAATGGAGGATATTTCTTCATGAAAAAGGAAATATTATGCTAAAAAATTAAGTGGGGTCAGTCATTGAGCCAAAAAATGGAAAGATGGTTCCTGTGTAGATTCAGATTCAGTGTTTTGGTAGGAAATCTATTTAATGTTAGACCCTTTGATCCGCTCCTCGTCACTGAGTGATCTAAGTGAGTGGATCAAAAGATATGATTTTAATCAGACTAGACGAGAGCAAAAACAGGAGTAGGAAAATGAGAAAAAAAACGTTGGAAGAGGAATTGATAGAAGCATATTTGTGAAGTCGGAAGTTTATTGTAACAGTGACTCGCACCTTGATTTGGAGTCCGGCTTATTCGGGTGAGCTTCGTGGATTATAGGCCTCTTCCTTGTATTGCTGAATGGTTTAACAAATATGCATAATGTAATATAGTGTATGATTATCTTTTACAAGCAATTAATTAATGGTTGTATTGCCAATATCCTATGTTTTTTATACCAATTAGTTGTGTCATTCCATTTGAGGAAATAAAAATTCATATCAGAAAATGGATATTGTTTTAACTTTTATATTATTTATTTTTGTTGAATGATCTCTGTAGTTTTTTTGTTTAAATAGCATAGTCCTATGTAATTAGGTATTACTTAGACTAATATATAATATCAAATAAAGGTATGATATTTCATGAAAGCCATAATATCAACCATTGTAAAGGGCAGATAACTCTTGACCCTGAAGACATTGTAGCAGAGAAAAAATGCAATGGAAGAGACTTGGTTTCGAACCCGAGGCCCCCAAGTCTCTAGTCGGGTGCTTTACTTAGTACTAGATGGTCACCAAAAAAATTAAAGAGGTACTAACACTTTTGTATCGAATCTTCCATATTTATTATTTCACAGTATCATTGTGTATCAGAATTTTTACTGATGAGCCGTGCAATTCATTTTGATACACATCTTGGCATAGGAGAATTCCAGAAAGGGGAGGGGCTCCCCTAAAATTTTCAAAGTATAAATATTTAAGAAACAATGTATTTTTTATGGTTTCATTTACAACTCTCCATAAATTTTCTCGTCTTTGACTTTACCATGGTAATACAGATTGTAGTTACCTTTTATATATATATATATTTTAGTGATCAGATGGGTTCAATCGCTGGTGACTAAATAGCTCAGTCGGGAGAGCACTTGACTAGAGAGATTCAGGGGCCCTGATCCCTTTCCTGTTACAATATGTCAATAGTTATCTGTCATTAACAAGGGTTGATATGATAACTTTATAGCTATATCTAACATTATATGATTCTAGAATATAAAAAATTTCTAATCCTAAAAAAGTGATGTTTCAATGTCTGTTTGATTTTTCCATTGGTGGTACATGTCCTTAAAATCCAACAAGAGTGAATCTATTTGCAGATTTAGTTAAATGAATTTTACACATTTGTGTTGGATATTTATTGATAATTTAATAAAAAACATGAATTTCTCCAAGACCCTGAAAATCGAGTTTCATTTAGACTTGCTTTTCTGACCAATTTTCTTCAGTTTTTTAGTGTCTGTCGGGCACTTTTCACAGTTTTTTCTTCTTTAATAAGAACCACTGGGCTAATTTTAGCCAAACTTAGTACTACAGTAGGTGTTGAGACATTGTCAGGATTCAATTTTGTTCAAATGAAAGGGAATAATTTCCAACTGGAAAATAGCGTGAGGTGTTTATGATAATGGTCTGCTATAATGGCTGTGTGATGCATACAGTGTGTGTGTTGTTGGACACGCCTTTGCTTATCTCTCTCGCTTTCAGCTCCATCCCCGGCTAACAACTTGCTGTGAAAAGGAAGCGGAATATGTGTAAGTCTTCCCTGCCAGGTATAGCCTCTCAACAGTTAGAACTTTGTGGCCCAGATATGGGATTACTCCTCGAGGTAGCAGATGGAAATTGGGTCCCAAGCAGAACCACAAGGTCTTGGAGGAGACTAGGTCCCTAAATGCACGGTATACATGCCCACTGGTGTGTGGATGTGTCCTGATGCCTGCAATCCTAGTCCCCAGCTATGGGTAAATAGCAACCTGCTGCCTTATAGGTATTACTTGGATGTGAAAAGGCAAAGGAGTAAACCCGAACAAAATTGCTGGCCAGATGGGAGTCAATAGCCCAGTAAGGCTATCTAGGAGAGACAACTCTGACATCAAACCGGGTAGATCTTGGCTGGTAACTGATCTAGAGAAATGGAACCTCAACTAAAAATCCGCTGGTCCTCTAGGTTGGAGGTTTGAATTAGGCCAACAACCTGATTCCCTAGAAACAAGCTTGTTACAGAAACCGCAACAATATCTGAAAACAACTTGGTTCAGGAAGAGTCCTCCTTGGCAGAGCTTATATGGCTGAGCTAAAGAGGATCGCCCAGAACCGTGTACGTTGGAAGAGTGTGGTTGCGGCCCTATGTTCCCCAGGGAACCCAGATGACTAAGTCAAGTTTATGATATTGTAACAGGAAGGGAGAAAATGCAACGGACCGTGCAGACCAGGATTCACATGCAGTCCCCCTGAATCTCGGTCAGGTATTCTAACAACTGAGTTATTTGGCACCAGCGATCAAAACTCGTTGACCACCACAATATATTCTTGAGAATGAGTGAAAGCTTCTTTATAAAGTACAATTTTAATTACCGGTAAACTTGTACATAGGCTGCTGGAGTCCTGTCCATGTGCTGTGCTTATTTTAGCATATTCAAAATGTGGTGGTCGGACGGATTCCAGATAGCTCAGTTGCTACAGCTTCTGACTCATGATTCAGGGGGCACGGGTTCAAATCTTGATCTGGTCTGTTGCATTTTCTCCCTAGCTGTTACATATGGTGCCATAGAATAACCCCTGGGCTGACAGATGAAAATGACTGCCAGGGGATAAAGATCCTGGGTTGATGTCTTTAAAGTGTGAAGACACTGAAGGAGGGAGGATAGCTCAGTTGGTAGAGCACCTGACTAGAGATTCAGGGGACCCGGGTTTGAATCCCAGTCTGATTCATATTGAATTTTCGCCCTTCCTATTACACACCATTTGTAATCATGTGATGCTTCTTCCATTTTTCTATCTAATATGATAATGAATATAGAGAATTTCATATTTTTAGCGCAACCATAAATTAGCGATCTTGCTTGACCACCAAATCCTGATATAATAATGAATCAATATGGTACAGGGTAGCTTCTATGCGATTCAAACTTCCAGAGGTGATGTAATGAAGGATAAGTATTCATGTTCCAGTGCGGCATCTGACCTTCATTTCCTGGAGGAGTGAGAAGGCTTTTACTCACTGTGTTGCAGGGATAAAGCATGGAAGGCATTATTTTGGTGTTGCGTCCGACTTAATTATTAGATGTATACAGCCAGTAATCATTTGGGTACTTTGCTTGACCTAATTTCAAGATAAGTTAGTTAAGTTTAACTGACAATTAACTTCAAGTTAACACTATATAAATGCTCAAGTTAATGGCAATTTAACTGTCAATTAAAGTTAACTAACTTTTGTGCAACTGGATCCAGGTTTTAGTTTTTGAAATAGGTTGATTTCTAAGGAACTACATTTTCATAAAATCCCCGTTTTTTGTATGAAATATGATTCCATCTTAATTTTACCTAGAGATTGTTTTTATGAAAAACAAATGTCTCCCCAAATTGGAAGTGCTCTTGGTATAGAGAAGAAAGCATATATAAGCAGGAACAAAGACATTATGAACTCCAATAAAAAACAGGAAAAGTGTTCACAAAGTATTTTACACTCTCCAACCCTCAAATCCACTATAACTTTTAGGAAAATAGATCCTTCTGTCCCGACATCTACATCTTTAAGAGGGGAGACATAATTGTGATTTAGAAGTCTAACACCCCCCCCCCCCAATAATTATAACAGGTATAAATTAGATTGTATAGAATCAAACTCGGTTCAGTGTCAATTCTCCAGGACTACTTTCCCCATTATTGATATTGGAGTTGTAGCTTAACAGAATATACTAAGCTGACAGGAGCTTGGTATATACTATTGTCTATAGCAGAAAGATGTTAAGCATGACCTATCCAGAAATCTTGAAAGTTCACAGAATCAGTGTAATAATCCATTACAGTAATAACTTTGGAAAAGAGCTAGAAAATATGTCGCCAAGACAGTAAACTTTATGTGACTGAATTCCTCAGAAATCAGAGGAAAACTGGTCAACAAGAGTACCGCAAACGGTACATAATACGCCCATGAAATGCTTACATAGGGTGTTTTTCTTGTGCTATAATTTGTATAACTTTGACTCAGGTATTATCAGCCATCATGAGGCTGTGACAAACTTTCATATGAACAAAGGGTCTTATCTTAAAAATCTAGATTTCCTCAAAATGGACCAAGTTCAACAACCTGTAAATATACCCCCCGCAACAAGTTGTGTGTGTGTGTGTGTGTGTGTGGGGGGGGGGGGGGGTATACTAGAATCGGGTTGTCCGTCTGTCTGTCCGTCCGTCTGTAGACGCAATGGTTTCCGGGCTCTAAAGCATTATCCTTTCCACCTACTGTCACCATATCATATATATGGACTACCCATGGGATGAAGATGTTCCCTATCGATTTTGGGGTCAAAAGGTCAAGTGCACTGGACATCGAAGTAGCAATATGGTTTCCGGGTTTTAAAGCGTTATCCTTTCCACCTACAGTCACCATATCATACATATGAACTACCCATGGGATGAAGATGTTCCCTATCGATTTTTGGGTCAAAAGGTCAAAGGTCAAGCACACTGGACATCGAAGTAGCAATATGGTTTCTGGGCTCTAAAGCGTTATCCTTTCCACCTACAGTCACCATATCATACATATGGACTACCCATGGGATGAAGATGTTCCCTATCCATTTTGGGGTCAAAAGGTCAAAGGTCACGCACACTGGACATCGAAGTAGCAATATGGTTTCTGGGCTCTAAAGCGTTATCCTTTCCACCTACAGTCACCATATCATACATATGGACTACCCATGGGATGAAGATGTTCCCTATCCATTTTGGGGTCAAAAGGTCAAAGGTCACGCGCACTGGACATCGAAGTAGCAATATGGTTCGGTTTGTCATGCCATTTGTTTTTTACACTCAGAAAAGAGGTAGTTTATACCTATTACCAACACCCTTTGGGAGATTGGGGTAAGCGGGGGGTATTCTTAGTGAGCATTGCTCACAGTACCTCTTGTTTTTTCAAAAATGGAAGAAAATTAAAATCCTTCCCCAGATGCACATCTTCAATGCCCATACAAACACTCCACAAAATAAGATGGTCCTCACTTGAAAACTGTGGGAGGAGTTGGGCGGACAAATTATGTACCCTCCACAGAATATTAATTTCCAAATAGACCAAGTTTAACAACCTGTAATTTTCTCAAAAATTGTAGAAAATCAAAATCCATCCCACATGCACATCTTCAATACCCACACAAACACTCCACAAAATAAGAAGGTCCTCACATGAAAACTGGGGGAGGAGTAGGGCGAACAAATTATGTACCCTCCATAGAATATTAATTTCCAAATAGACCAAGTTTAACAACCTGTAATTTTCTCAAAAATTGTAGAAAATCAAAATCCATCCCACATGCACATCTTCAATACCCATACAAACACTCCACAAAATAAGAAGGCTCTCACTTGAAAACTGTGGGAGGAGTAGGGTGGACAAATTATGTACCCTCCATATAATAATTATTTCCAAATAAAGGGGCAAAACTCCTGGAAAAAAGGTCGAAATGGATCAAAATTGCAGTATGATCTAGAGTGACCGACAAAGAAGCTACACAAGTTTCAGCATGATATATGAAAGGGAAATGAAATTATAAAGAGAAAACCCCGAACGGACAGACGGACATCGCTATACCATAATATGTCCCGTCTTAAGACAGGCATATAAAAAGGGAGATCCAGAGTGTTTCATATTTTTTTTAAATAGAGCAAAACAGAGGATTTCCTCTGAAAAGAGAAAAAGATCACACCCCTGCTTAGTTCTATATAAAGACCATTAGTTTTGTGAGGAATAGCATCATTAGCTGCAAATCTCTGTGAAAATAATGGGGACAGACGGGGGTCGCGGTCTGTCCCAATAGTTTCCCAGAGAGCTTCAGATCTGCAGCTATTTCTTCACTTGCAGTTCCCGGGGTGCTTAGTTTGATCTCCGAACACGCTCAGTTTCAGCAAGTCTCTCATGATATGGCTACCCTGAATGTTTGAAATTGCCATCATGTGAACAAATAAACAATTGAAATAATGGTGCTGATGTGAAATTTTTAATTGCCTTACAAATATGCATCACAAAAATGTGACTGTTATATAGAAATACTCACAAAATTGATACAAAATTTCATACAATCAAACTGCACATTTAAAATCGTTCCTGGTATTACCAGAAAATGGCTACCTCATTCTCACCATCTCTCATCATAACAATAAATTTTCTAATCATGTACATGAAATGTGGGGGGAAAAACTGTCACTAAAACCTGGCATCCGTTAGAAAAAAGAAAAAAGAAAGCAAACAACAAAAAACAAAGATAATTCCCAGTAATAAGAAACAAATGATTGGATCTCTTTATCAAAGGTTTCCTTCTCTTTCTTCCATTCAAGTTTGAGCTTTTATGGACAAGTGATAAGTGAATATGACAGATGCTAAACAAAACTTGACCAGATAAAGCTCACTGGAATCTTTGGCCGAGACCAGAGAAAAAAAATAATCTGTTAAACAAATCGTTTACCGAGATGCCCTATTTTAATTTTTGATTTTAACGATTCCAACTGTCTTATAAGATTGGCTTTTATAAATACCTAAAAGCAAGAAAACAAAAAGAAAGAAAGCACGAAAAATAAAAATCACAATGGTTATCAAGAGATTTGTTTCAAATCATAAATTACAGAGTTGTTTGCTGCACTATACATGTACCTCAGGGTACCACAAAATGTTCAAAATAATAATTTGGACATTCTGGATTCACGATTCAATGATAAGGGAGAGCATCCACTATAACAGTTGTGCATAAGAAAGTTTACAATCACTTTACGTGGTTGAGATCTCCAGATTGATTTGCATTACTACTTAGTAATCATTTAACCTTCATACTCAGCATGTAATCAATATATGGTCATAAACATGGCTTGGGAATTTGGGGCCCCAATTTAATGCAGCGACATCTGTATCAAACAGACGAATGCTCCAGACAGTTCATAGACAGTCACAATGCTCCAGACAGTTCATAGACAGTCACAATGCTCCAGACAGTTCACAGACAGTCACAATGCTTCAGACAGTTCATAGACAGTCACACTAGTCTACCATACGTAAAAACACACATAAACAGCATTCCAAGCCAATTCAAAATGAAGTTAACATATATCAATATGAAATATTATTGATGAATCAACATAAAGTATACATAAATTAGTTCAATAACATTTTCCTGTCATATATACATTCAATATATTCCTACAATCATTATGTTATCAACATAATTACTGACATAAAAAAGAAATACATTGGCCAAGTCAATAAAAATTCTTAAATACTTATTAATAATCAGATAATTCATCAACATTAATCCTCATCATCAATCACTATGGCCTCCTCCGGTTTATTGCTGACTAATTTAAGGGGGGCGATAGCGATGGTAGGTCGCTGAAGGATGTTAGGTTTGCCAGATTCCATGCGTACAGTTTTTACCCCACTCTGAGCCCTGGAATATTGTTCTAAGATTGGTGTCGGGGTCACTTTATTTGCAGTTATGGGATTTGTTGTGGCTAAACTGCGAACGTTTGAAATACGTAATCCAGACGGCAAGCCCACTTGTCCAAAACTAATGTTCTGACTCGCCGGCGAGCCTGGTGGAGTCGGATAACGTTTCTTTACTCCGCCCACCTGAACCCCAGAGGGCGAATCATACTTAATTCCCATCATGGTAATTACACCAGTCCGGGGTTTGAACTGATTGTTTTTCATGATGGGGCTGTTTCGTCCCACCAGGTTTTCACTGGACATTGAGGTTGGTTTGAGGATTCCGGTTCGCGACTGAGGGGTGGAGGACTTCGCTGTACGATTCATTTGAGGTGGACACTTCCTGGGAGACTCCGTTAATTTTGTCGAGTTTGTTTCATCATCTGATGAATCCGACAACTCAATAATCTGAATGTCGTCATCATCCTCCTCAACTACTTTCTTGTATGGACTGAACGTCTGTTTTCGCTTCCTCTCTGGCAACTTCTTGGGAACGTAAATAACTTTCATAGTTTCTGTTCCGTCTGGGTTTGTCACGACCTTCGTGATCATGTTGTAATGCTGCATGGATTGACTGGAGCGAATTCTATTGATGTTCTCGTTGATTTGTTTGATTCTGGCACTCTTCGGGCCGTACAGAGGCTTACTGAGAATCTGACGTAGGTGAGAATCCACTCTCGTAGTTGTATGGTTGTTCAAGGAGAATTGAGGCACAAACGTTGGTTTGGGTTTTGGCATTGGTTTGGGTTTTGGTCGGCACCATTCTTGGATGACCTCGGGTTTTAGCCGTTTGAGTTTGACAGAACAGTCTTTAAGCAAACCGAGTAAATTGCGACTTCGCTTGGTCAATCCTGTCTTCTTTGTAATCATGAATTCTCTGCGCTGATTAGAATTAAATTTGAATGTGTGTGTATATTTCGCCGAGAACTTTTTACGTTTTTTGTACACAATAGGATATGTTCTCTCTGATCGAAGTTTCTCCATGAATTTATTCTTGTTGGGTCCAACACAGTATTGTTCATAATCTTTCACAACAGGAATTGTGGTGTCAATCTTGAGGTGTTTTTTCACTCGGTGACCTAGAGAAGACGTAATGTCTATGCCAAACAATAGAGAACTTTTCGAGATCTTCTTCTCCAACTCCTCTCCACTCTCCGAATCACTAAACATCCCACTAAAACTCAGATGTCGCCTCCTGGACTGAGCATCCGTGTCTCGACTGAGTTGAGACATGAGAGATTTTGGGGTCCGAGGCGTCCTGGGTGCCTCTGGAAAGGACACCTCAATAATCTCGCAATCACTGTCCACCTCTTTCTTTGGAGATGCCTCCACAGCTTTCTCCAAGTCTGGCTTTTTCACCAAGTCTAAAAGTCCAATGAACACAGATTTTTCTGGACGCCTGTTAATATCTGTATATTGAATTTTCCTTTTCCTTTTGTGTAGTCTTAGAAAATTTCTTTTATCCTACAAATACAAACCATAAAGAAATGATGATATATTCAACAGCTATTAGTGATTTATACAAGTTAGGTATGTCATATCTTGTAGTAATATATTGTTATAGGTTAGGTATGTCATATCTTGTAGCAAAGGTTCTATAGATATTACACAGACAATATCTTCCTATGTCCAGAGCCAATTACCCCTTGACCTTGGACCATGTGACCTCAAAATCAATTGGGGTCATCTACTCCTCAGAATGTACCATTGTACCAAGTTTGATGTCTGTCAAGCAAAGGTTTCTCAAGATATTGAGTGGACAGTATCTTCCTATGTCCAGTTTGACCCTTTACTTTTGACCATGTGACCACAAAATCAATAGGGGTCATCTACTCCTTAGTATGTGTGAGGGTACCAAGTTTGATGTCCAGAGAGAATTAACACAATAGGTGCCCTCTTCTACTCATAACCAACCCACATATGAAATATCACTATGATCAGGTGAATGGTTCTTAAGATATTGAGAGGACAACATGTGGTCTTATCAACTGAAAGGCCAATAGGAATATGCCCCTCTTCATTGAAGAGGGACATAAAAATTAAGTGTCATGGATTCAAATAACAGTAGAGAAAAAATCTGTGATTTTCCAAATTTTTACCTGCGAATTCAATTTCATAATTAAGTTCTGCTGCTGCTGGATTTCTAAGATGCGTTGACGAGCCTCATGAATCTCAGCCTCTTTTTCACAGACCTCCTGGTGCTCCATCAGTACTACCTGGTTACTGAACTGTTTAGTACAGAGAAAGCAGATCCAGATCGGTGCGTCACTAACAGATGGCCCCGCATTAGACTCTGTAAAAATATCCAAAAGACTATAAGTTGATAAGATTAACAGAAATCAAAATTAAATTTCTACTGAAACAAAACCCAGGGTCATCACTCCCAGATACCCCCCAAAGTTAGAGTGAATATCGGACCCATTTCCAATGATAAAGAGTCACCCATTTTATGAGCAAAATTTCCGAAATGCATTATTTAAGGTACAGTTTAAACTGGCTGGGAAAAATTGATAAATAGAGTCAAGAATTGAATCAACATTAATGAGAATATGGTTGTTTTGTTATTTTTATATTTTCAACTTACGTTGATGAAAAAGACAGTAAACTAAATTTTTCCAATTTATCAACAACAAAAAATGACTGATAATTTTCACATGTAAAGGGAACCCAGCCCCTGTAACAAAGACTACTTGGGCATGTTCTTTTGAGTTCTCTAATTCTACAAAAAGTTTTCTAAATATTAAGTGCAAAAAGGTCACCATTTATTTCCCATGTTTCCATTAGGCCATTATTGAAAAATATTTTGTTTGATGTACTCCAACACTTTTTTCAAGGTGGGTATTTTTTTTTTGTTTTTTGTTTTGAGTGTCATGAAATCAGTTTTTCTGATTTCATAATATACATAGCACTGTCAGACAGAGCACAGTTTTGAACATTCATTTGTACAATTGTATATAACACTGTCACATAAATCTTGTCTCCTGAAAATTTCTTACTTTTGTATTTGTCATGGATGAGGACTTCTACAGTTGTTAATAAATTAACACCCCATTCTATTAAACAAAACTAAGTAAAAGAGTCCATAAATCTTCAGTTTTGTTTTCAAATTGCGGTGGTAATTCGTCCTTGCAGATAGTTTCTGTTGCCTCCATTTTCCGGGGCCTCTTTAATTAATTTTGTTTATGTCCATCCCCGTAATAAACTCTATCAATTTAAAACAAGAGGCCCATGGGTCACATCACTCACCTGAGTCACCTTGGCCCATATCTGAAGACTTTCCATATATATTTGCATGTAAAACCTTAGTCCCTATTGTGGCCCCAACCTACCCCTGGAGACCAACTTGAATCTGCACTAGGCCAACTTGAATCTGCACTATGTCAGGAAGCTTTCATGTAAATCTCTGGCTTTTCTGGCTCAGTGGTTCTTGAGAAGAAGATTTTTAAATGACCCCACTCTATTAAAAAGTGCAGAAAACAGATTTACCGGACTGACAGACGGCAAACTTAAAGTCCCCTTCTACTATGTTAGGTAGGGGACTAAAAATGACAATACTACTCAGGGACAAACCTTTTTAATTTCAGAGTCTGGCTGACAATAAATTCCCTAAAATTCCACTATTAATATCAAATTACTAATATAGTTTTCCTTTATCTTTCTTACCTGACTTTTGTGTAGGAGGAGCTTCAGCAGTGTCCCCTGGTGGAGAAGCTTGAGCTTCAGCAGTGTCCCCTGGTGGAGGAGCTTCAGCAACGCCCCCTGGTGGCTTCTTCTGCTGGATCTCCATCTGAAACTTCCCTTCCTTTTCCGTTGCCATGGTGTCTGTAATCTGTAGATTTGAATCATTCAGCAGGTTTTCCTGGCCTAAATGCCTGTAACAGGATCTGACCACTGTCCTTAGTAACTCCAACTGGTCCTGAAAGAGAATATGCTGCTTATACAGGGTGTCCAGGAGCAGATAATTGTTACATATGTAGCAGTAATTCCAATCTTGTCACTGAGTATTTTATCAAAGGAATATTCAAGGTGTATCTCCTACTCACTGAAAGGATAATTATATAATTAGTAGGCACTCAATGGATATATCCTACTCACTGAAAGGATAATTATATAATTAGTAGGCACTCAATGGATATATCCTATAAAAGCAAGGGTTAATCATACCATGGGTCCACACTTAAAAGGTAAATTTGTGACAGGTAATCTTTGAGGTGATAATTGCATAATTAATAATCATATCAATGATTGACTTGAAAGTGAACAAATATCTGCCTAGTTCTGAAAGGTGTCCTTGGATAATATTACTCTGTCTTAGACTGTTTTATTTATTTACCTCATTTTATTACTTTATTTTTATAAACATAAATATATCTCTCTCTCCTTAGTTTCTTTTGGGTGGGTGGGGTGGATAAAAACCATAAAAAAAATTCATTATGAAATCCTGACCTTGGAACAACCAATACGCTGAGAGAGTCACCCCCTCTCAGAAATCACAAATTCATATTTACACGGAAATTCAAAACCTGTTGACAAAATTATGGTTTATGGGTGATAATGATTTTTTTTTATATCATTAGATGTTTATCATGTTATTATACAAAATTGTGGTCTATGGGTGATAATGAATTTTTCTATCATTTGATGTTTATTATACAAAATTGTGGTATATGAGTGATAATGCATTTTTTTTTTTTATCATTAAATGTTTATTATACAAAATTGTGGTCTAATTAGGCTGAAAATGAATTCAGATATCATTAGTTTTTTATCATGTTTATTATACAAAATTGTGGTCTATGGTTGATAATGAATTTTTATATCACTATTTCTTTATTATGTTCATTATAAAAAATTCTGGTCTATGACCGATAATGAATTTTTATATCACTAGTTGTTTATCATGTTTATTATACAAAATTCTGGTCTATTACTGATAATGAATTTTCATATCATTATTTGTTCATTATACAACATTGAGGTCTATGGGTGATAATGAATTTTTATATCACTAGTTGTTTATCATGTTTATTATACAAAATTCTGGTCTATGGCCGATAATGAATTTTCATATCATTAGTTGTTTATTATACATAATTGTGGTCTATGGGTGATAATGAATTTTTATATCACTAGTTGTTTATCATGTTTATTATACAAAATTCTGGTCTATGACTGATAAAGAATTTTCATATCATTAGTTGTTTATTATACAACATTGAGGTCTATGGGTGATAATGAATTTTTATATCACTAGTTGTTTATCATGTTTATTATACAAAATTCTGGTCTATGACTGATAATGAATTTTCATATCATTAGTTGTTTATTAAATACAAAATTAAGGTCTATGAGTGATAATGATTTTTCTTTTTTTAAATTTGTTCTGTCTGGACTTCTTCAATACCAAAGAATAATAAAACATAAAATCTTTATTTTTGTGAATTGTGTAATAAAAATGCAAATATTTGTTATCTTTAATAGGCTTGTTTATTTTATTTTTTTTTCAGTTAAACAAATTGCCTTATGTTCTAAGATCACAGGATACCCAAAATACTTGGCTGCATCAGATAAAATAGGATTTTGCTGTGAATAACAGAAATTTCTGATTATTCAGAGTTGTCACAGCACTTTTTGGTGCCTTTAGTGGAGAGATCAGGTCGCCTTTAAGTGGGAAAGCACAAGTTTTTTTATAGAATGGTGGCATAGATGCTTCTCATGCGTTGTCAGCATATCGCACCCAGACATTTACAAACTTTTCTCAAAGGAGAACAGTCCAGAACAGAAAGGGTTGTAAATTTCCTAGTGCGTAGGTGAAGAGATCAATCTTCCTCGCAAAAATGATATTACAGGAAATATAAAAATTCATACAATAGTATCTTCACTATCTTCAAGGATAGAAAGTGAAAGCTATCTGAATTACATTAAGGGCTTGGCACATAACTTATTGAAACATTTTATAATTGTGTTAAAAGAGTTCATAAAAAATACAATTTATTATTTTTTGCAATCTGATTAAAACCAGATCCTGAGATCCGCTCAAAATCGCTACACTAGGATCTGACGTAACCCCATAGGGGGTCATGTCCGCATGACCTTTCGCTTGGAATATTCATGAGAACTATCAGCCAGTCAGATTGCGCCATACAGACAATGACGGCTATTTAGGCAGTTCCTGGCAATTCGTAAACAAATTGCTGTAATCTCTCTCCCACGAAGTTTATTCCACACTGTAAATTTGTATATTCTCGCTTAACGAATTTTAAACTTTCGCAATAATGCCTAATCTATTCCGTTCATTCAAACAACAAAACGTACGATATGAAATATACCCAAATTAAATTAATTGTGAATTCAGATTTATGTATAAATAGGGACGGGTACGAATTGAATAGTTTTCAAGATGGTTTACTTACATAACGCGAGAAATATAACGCCAGTCGACGTAAACGGTGCATTGTGACGTCGAATCTAGCTGCGATATGTTTTCTTTCAAACCAAACAATCGCAGCCATTTTCCTTGAATTGTGAACTCCATCGGGATTTTTTAGCGTTTGAATGAAAGAAAACCCGCAGAGAATACAAACGTTGTTTAAATCGCATGTTTTGACAGGTGTGCAGTCGTCTGTCAAACGCGCAGCTTTTTTTTTTTTTTTTTTTTTTAACATCTCTAACGTAAATAATCACGCAAAGGTTCATGGGAGAAAAATTATCGTTGGTATAAATCGACAGGGTCAATTTGATTGGCTTAACGAAAGGTCATGCGGACGTGACCCAATATGGGGTTACGTCAGATCCTAGTGTAGCGATCTAAGTGAGCGGATCTCAGGATCTTGTTTTAATCAGATTGTATTTTTTGGAGTCTTTTTTGGATTAGTTTTGAAATATTGTCATATCTATGATATCTATATTCATTCTGTGACTAGTTATACCTACGAGTTGTTGTATCTATGAATTTTTTCGATAAGTTGTCATAGACCCCCATATTTTCATTTATATCTATTCAGTTCTTGACTCAACCTATCAATTTTTCCACGCCAGTTTACATTAAACAATATTTATATTGGAAAATTTTGCTTATAGCATTGACAAAATAAGTCACTTTTTGTCATCGGGAATGTTCTAATATTCAGTCATACTTGAGTGACAGCCCTGTAATTATATTATAAAACAATGCAAATCAGTCATTATATATATATATATATATATATATATATAAACGTGTTTACGTTGAACTCAAATATTTATCAAACTTGCAATCATCTTCAATTCCCCTGAGAAGGTAATAATACAATTGAGCAATATACCGTGAAACTACAGACGTCATTGCAGCATTTGAATTAGGTAATAAATAACACTTGAATAAAGTATTTAAACTATACTCTGATCAAGAAGTACTTGAACAACATGGGCACGTTTGATTTAACAATTTGCATTTGAGTTACGCGAATTGCTCGAGTTAAAAAAAGCGTATATTAATTCATAACAATGGTGTTGAGCACGGCTTGGAAAAGTTTACTCCACTGACGAATCTGAAGTGAAATGCTTGAGCTAATAAAGTACATCGCCGATGCCATTCTGGGCCAGAAAGTTCAAATTTACATGAAAGCTTCCTGACATTTTGTTAAAATCATGGCCCCCGGGGGTAGGGTAGGGCGACAATAGGGAATCAAAGGTTTACATGAGAATATATAGGGACCATCTTTAAAATCTTCTTCTCAAGAACCACTGGGCCAGAAAGTTCAAATTTACATGAAAGTTTAAGCTTCCTGATATAGTGTAAATTCAAATTTGTAAATACCATGGGTCCCCAAGGGTAGGGTGGGGCCACAATAGGGGATTATTGGTATATAAATTTTGGTCTGGTAAAATGTGATTTGGTCCAGTACTATCGCAACCATTGCTGGACCAAATGTCCAGTAAGTACCAGAAGACCTTGGGAAGCACTGCTAAACGAGCAATATTTAGGACATTCGAAAGTTGTAAAATATGTGATCATTTTATTGGTAACTTTAATGTACTTCTGTATTCATAATAGGCCATTACCTGAACCCTGACAATATCAACACCCCCACCCACCCCGAAATTGCTTTTTACAGGCTTCTAGACAAAAACTTTCTTACCACCTCTGGATTTTCTTCTAAACCTGGATCCAACCATGGGATTTCACTGGGCCACCAATCAGGTCTAAACTGGTTTTCACCAAATAAAGGTAGATCTCTTCCTGTTGATAGCTGTACCAAGTTAGGGATAACCTCCGTTAACTGGACCTGTCAACAAGATCATAAGAGTGATACAGGGAAAATCTCCATCGACTGAACCCGTCAACAACATCAACAGAGTGATACAGGGAAAATCTCCATCAACTGGACCCGTCAACAACATCTATAAAGTGATACAGGGAAAATCTCCATCAACTGGACCCGTCAACAACATCTATAAAGTGATACAGGGAAAATCTCCATCAACTGAACCCGTCAACAACATCTATAAAGTGATACAGGGAAAATCTCCATCGACTGAACCCATCAACAACATCTATAAAGTGACAGAGCAATGTGGAGCTTTTAACTGTACAATAACTCTAATATCAGTAAGTTTTGTACAAGTAAGGAAGTAAAGCTTTTTACTATACAATAACTCTTAAGATCAGTAACTTATTGTACAAATAAGGAAGTAAAGCTTTTTACTATACAATAACTCTAAGATCAGTAACTTATTGTACAAATAAGGAAGTAAAGCTTTTTACTATACAATAACTCTAAGATCAGTAACTTATTGTACAAATAAGGAAGTAAAGCTTTTTACTATACAATAACTCTAAGATCAGTAACTTATTGTACAAATAAGGAAGTAAAGCATTTTACTATACAATAACTCTAAGATCAGTAACTTATTGTACAAATAAGGAAGTAAAGCTTTTTACTACACAATAACTCTAAGATCAGTAACTTATTGTACAAATAAGGAAGTAAAGCTTTCTACTGTACAATCATTCTAATATCAGTAAGGAGGTTGTCTTTAAGTTCATATTTATTTAATCAAGATATATAATTATGTACCTGTGTCATAGACTCCACTCTCAGGGGAGGTAACTCAGCCAACATGCTGGTGACTTCCTGCGGCCACTCAATCTGGATTACCATGCCGACCCAAAATCATCTCTGCTCATGTCCGTCTATAAATAAATTCATAACTATCATTTACCTGCCCAAAACTTGATAAATCTTTATATAGATATAGCAAAAGTAGATTGCTATATATTTATGTAATGATTGGGGTATAACTAATGATGGACAATTTCTCCTTGTCTTTGCCACTTAGTGAGCACACTTTCCCCCCAAAAATCATATCCATGCAGTTTTCTATTTCATGTGCACTTTTGTTTTCCCCTTAAAAATGTCGTACAAGGTGACTAAATGGGGCGGTCCTTCGGATGAGACTGCAAAAAACAAAGCTGTGTGTCATAGCAGGTGTGGCACAATAAAGATCCCTCCCTGCAACAATCATGTTCGCTAAACATGCATGATCAAGAGTGACACTCTACCAGATCACTATAAAAGCTAGCTCACTAGCAAGGCAGTACAAGTTTCCTTTATACTGACTGCTACAGAACATAGATTTTCTTTGAACACCGTCATTGTTGTTGCCGTTTTGTTTTCAAATGCAATAGGAGAAAATTTCCAATAAATTTTATTCATCCTGCAGAATTTTGATTATAATTTAAGAAATTTGCACACTCATTCTGTCTTCTTCTTTTTTTGTGCACAATACATAGGATTATGGTTTTTCCAGATTTTTTTTTTCCAAAGTGGGGGATGTGCATTATACACAATGCGCAAAATACACAATACTTTATGGTACTTCATAATAAATGTTTCAAAAAGTCAGTAATGAATCTAAGTTTTACTGAAATTTTTCAAGAATATTTTTCACCTTTGCCATTTATCATGTTTATTGTAAAAATTGTAAAATACGGAGGACTGTTTCATGCAGTATCGTTTACAGTAAAGTTACAAGTACCATTATGGTGACATTAATGGGGATCGACACGGGTTAGAATAGGTCCCCAGTAACTCCTGCTTGTCATAAGAGGCGACTAAATGGGGCGGACCTTTGTGACTGGTTAAAAGTATGGCAGATTGACTGACATTTGTTTCAGTCAGTCCGATGGGACGCGAATTTGTACTGGTTAATTTTCTAAAGCAATAAATAAAGTATCATTTTGGAAAATATACTTATGAAATTTTATACACACATGTGGTAGGCTTTGATCTGTAGATATCCATAGATATAAATCCCACATAAGTTTTACAATATTGTCTGAGGCATATTGAGTTAAATTTCATTTTAATAACATTAACAAAATATATTTAACTATTTCTGGAAAACTCTGTTGGACTGGTAAATTTTTCTGCGGACTGGTTGAAATTATACCCCATCCGTCCGGCTGGACTGGTGACATAAAGAGTTAGCTTCAAACAATAGTGAGCGATTTGTGAATTTTTTAAATAGATAGCTGCAGTGAAAACTACAAACTAGGGTCGTCCAACAACATTGATAACATTGTAAAGAACGCATATAAAAACTTGGATTACTTAAATCTAGAAAAAAATCTATAATTTCAGTTTCCAAGGATATTCTATCCCAAACGTTACGTACCTATTATTTTTACAAGTTCCATGATTTGACGTGCACCTATTAGTACTTAGCTGTTGTAACTAGATTCTGCACAGGTAAATCGGGGCGAAACCACTCGACTAGGACATCGGGGCAAAACCACTCGACTATAACCTAATCTTCTACCTTATGTTACCTGCACTGAAATGGGGACGAATCCACTCAGTGTGAATAGGTAATCGGGACAAAACCACCCGTTAGGTTCCCATTGACCTAGCAGTTAGTGAGGTTGTTTACAATTGTCAAGATTTACAACAAGTACACAAATAATGATAAAAATTTTAGTTTTTTAATCAGCAGGTTATCGCAAACTCACATTTTCATAAAAGCAAATATGTGGTTAGGGTTGCCTTTCCCTTTAATCTTGCATAGTCACAAATTTTAACTTTTAGATGACACATTTTACCCCAAAAATGCTTGAAATGTGAAAGGTATAATAAATTTAGATCGATATCCATTTCTTTTGAAAATTTTGTAAACAATAGCATACCGCAATCTTTGTTTACGAAACAAATAATAAACTCTCTAAAATGAGCTTCTGTGATAATATATTAAAACCTTAATTTTTATGTGAAATACTTCAAACACAATAGACAGTAGATTTTGATCATTAAAAGTGAAAAACAAAATTTTGGGGAAAATCGTGAATTCGTCCCTTTAGGGTCTTAATTTCAAGGGCCTGCAAAATTGTTCCATTTAAAGAAGTAGGGAGAAAATCAAACCAGAGTGCAATAATGCATAATTTCAGGGCTCGAAATTAGCGAGAAATACTCGCAAAATGCGAGTACATTTGAAAAATAGCGAGTAAAAATAGTGGACACTCGAAAATCTTAGCGAGTGGTGATTTACAAACTATGATTGTACCGTATCCGTTTTATACGGTGATGCGCTATTCGCTTTTCTTAAACTTGCACTCTGAATCACACAAACGCTTACATGAACGACCGATTTCAATAACCGTTTCTATCCGGATTTTTCTTTTATGATTTTTTTAAGATACTCAGAGTCAAACAAATGCTTAAGAGGTCGGACATCGCATTATGATGAAAAATATAGACATGTGCCACGAGTCCTGTTCACATATAGGTGTGATTAAATTGAATTCCAAGTAGGAAGTTCTTGTTATTCATTTATCTAAAAAAAAAAAATCGGAGTCTATGTTTTACCAAGTCTTCCGGTAGTCATTTGTATCAGAATCATGAGAATGTCCTATCTAAATTAATTTTATATTGTCATATGGAAGTTGGGTTGTAGTGATGACACGAGTGCACTGCTCACCGCGTAGACGATTATCAAAAATGCACATGGGGCTCGTGATAGTGCTGCTTATAAAACCACGAGTCCGGGATTCGCTTTGAAAAATCATTAGTAACAACGTACCCTGATGTGGCATGAAATTAAAAGACTGGATCTAGACCTGCGGTAAACAGGTTGTGGATTAGAGGTGCGATAATCAAGAGACCTAAACATTGTACCATATGACTTACGTAACTTAGTGTCCTGTCCAAACGATGCCTGTTGACCCACTAGGCTCAGTAACGATGGGGGAAATCGTTGATTAAAAAAAAACATATGAAAAAAGAGCACTGCTTCATTATTTTTATTTTAGCTTGTAGGTTTTCATTTTAGCCTGTGGATTTTTTACCCACAGGCTAAAAGTAGCCTGTGGTAGAAAAAGTTAATTTCGACCCCTGATAATTGGACTCCTTTCGATTTTCAATCTGGTCAAAGCTTAACTCATTCAAATAAGCAGAGGCCAAAAAATTAGGTTCATTTAACAATTTTGAAACAAAAATTGTAAATTGAGGGCCTGTGAAGAAGATACATGAACAATAAGGCTACCCTGCTTTGATTTGTATTCATTGTTTGGGAATTTCAAAACGAAATTTGGGGAAAATTCCTGCTTTTTAGCATTGGGAACATGGCCTTATTTCGGCTCCCTACAGACCCTAAAAAAATCCCTGTGTTTATGAAGTTTTCAAAAGAAAAGGATTTATATCGACCTAAGTTTATCATATCTATCACATTTCAAGTATTCTTTAAGTAAAATGTGTCATCTAAAAGTTAAATTTTTGACAGTGCAAAATTAAAATGCTTTATAAATATTACAAAATTAACATCTCATTGGTTTGTTTGTTACAAACATAAAATGACTGAATCTTTGTTTACATTTATAACACAGAGTTAAGGCTAAAATATTGCTTTTATTCTCGCATCAAGAAGGTCAAAATTTTGGCTGGACAACATATAATGAGTTATATTCTTAATGCTTAACATAATCATGAACCAGTCCCTTTAACGTCCCTCTCAAGAATTGTTCACTCATATAGAGATGTCACCATTGCCAGTGAAGGGCTGCAAAATTTTTACCTATGCTCAGCGCTTATGGCCTTTGAGCAGGGAGGGATCTCTATTGTGACATGGGCTTCAGTTTCAGCGGTCGAGATCATATGAAGGACTTCCCCATTTAATTGCCTCTTACGACAAGCAAGGAGTACCGAGGACCTAATCTAACTTGGATCAACTTTCAGTTTCACCGTGGCTTTCCGTTTGGGCTAATTTGACTTACATAGACTAGAGAATCCCAATCGGATAAATCCCTTAACATTGAGAATCCCAATCGGATAAATCCCTGTAATTCTGTAATAAATGAAATGCAACCCCCCCCCCCTAAAAAAAATTGTAAATTTATCTTATTTCAATCATATGTCGATCACCAGTTCAGATTGTGCAGGTTTATGATGCAAGCATCATTATCTTCAATTCTTAGTGAAAATTCTAGCATTACACTGACCTGGAGTAAACCCTGCTTTCCGTATTAACCCAAACACCTAGCATTTCAAAATGGCTGATAACTACACCCAAGAGGTTGTATGATGATAACAAAAGCCTTTTATGGAATAATTAAAGAGAAAATGAAAGAAAAAGCATTGCAATATTATGTCGATTATTAAATTTCAATTCGTCGAAAATCGATGACCTTTTCGACTGATGATTGACAATAAATTAATCATTGTAACAACACTATGAAATCTACAAACATCGATTTTAAATAATTAACTGTACAACAAACAGTTTATATTGCAAAGAATAAAATGAATTAAGATATTTGCTGTACAGTTCCACAACAAGAATTGTTTTCATAATTTGCTAGTGATTCAATAACAGTCAATAGATTGCATTATACATCCATGATGGAGAAATTCAAATTAATCAAATCCTGATACTTCATCACCATTTTTCGCATTTGAAAGTACAGTATTTGGCTTAAGATGAGAAAGTGAAAGTTGAAATGAACGTTTAAAAAAAAAATTGCGTTGAATTTACGTCATCGTGTTCGCGTTCATCTCTGACTTCCGTTTACTACAAAATATATGTAATTTGAATTTTGTAAACAATTATGTGTACGTTCACGATATAATGTAATCTTGCGGTTACAATCGCTAGCAAACAATGTCTCTGTAGACTGTACTACGAGTTTCAACCCCCTAAACACAATGGCGCTAACCAGCGAGTGCTATGGTTTGTCGAGTAATACACCGTTTAAAATTATCCATCTGAATTTAATTTTTACCTGATTATTCGCTCCTTAGAGTGTATCCTCTCTCTGCCAAATATTGGAGTTGTTTACACTGAAATAACTTCACAACGAGTCGATTTATTCACCACCCCTCGCTCTAAGCGGAAAACAAGATGGCGGCCAAAATATTGCTTTCTCGGCTCGCGCGATGACGTCACAACACTGACCTGCCTCGATTTTGCATGACGTTGTGCACGAAAGAGGAAAATTGTACCTGTGCATAATATAAATACCTGATCCTGATATATATATTTCTTGGTATGTTTTACGACCTGAGGAGTATTACTGGTACTTCGGCATAAAATCGTTGTAAATAGAATTGGATTTGCTAGTTATTCTTGTCAATCTATATTTTAAAAAATTCAAAATATCTTAGACCTATATTCAGGTGTATACGTCTTTTTTTTTTACATTAAAAAGTAAGGGGAAAAAAAAAACACAAAAAAAACACCCCGAATTATTGATATAAAAAAGTTAATCATATTTAATTTAGACCAATAATATATATTGAAATCACTGATATATCATAAAAATATATTTATAAATCTAATCTGAAGACTCTTCATATTCAAAAATTATTTTAGGCATGGTTTCTTATGTAACAATTGAATAACTGATATTACACAGTTATATATATATATATATATATATATATATATATATATATATGCAAGGTGAAGACAACGAACAGCGATCAATCTCATAACTCCTACAAACAATACAAAATAGATAGTTGGGCAAACACGGACCCCTGGACACACCAGAAGTGGGATCAGGTGCCTAGGAGGATATACAAAGCACTAAAATGACCAACGACAAGAACAACGAGACATATTTTGACAATCTCGTTGTTCGTGTCGTTGGTCATTTTAGTGCTTTGTATAATTTTTTGTATTTGACCTTGTATCCATGTTGTGGATCCGACACTATGAGGTATCGGGTGTTGTTGGAACTTTAGTGCTTTTATATATATATATATATATATATATATATATATATATAATACCAAGTTGCTAATTATCTCTGATATATCTCTGCCTGTAGATCGCGGGTTCGATCAATATAGAATGAAATATTATCACAATTAATTGAATTAGTTTTATAATTTGGGACTGTGGAAGGAGATAGTCCGTTAGACTCGGCAAAAAGGTCTTAGGCGTCTCGACAGGAAAAACAAAACAAAGTTCCTTAATTCAAGAATCAACCGTAACGTTTGTTGATAATTATTTAACTTAGAAAAACGGATTTGGTGTAATATTTGATATATCCAATAACAGAGAAAAGACACGGAGCGATATTGTTGTGAGGGAAGTGATCGGCAACCCTCGGATGATTTCGCTATGTTCTAGTCTAAATCATTCAGGTGTTTGTGTATACACAATACATAAGCATCTGGGTGATCGAGACTAAATGCAAGCCACGCTCACTCGGAACCCCTCAAGTAGTACTTCGTTCACTGAAGCGCAGCGGAATTATCCGAGGATTGCCGATTGAGCCACGCGAGAAGCTTTTGTTATATGTCAATCTATGGTAAAACGGAGAGGTCGAATGTATTGTGTCGTTGCAATGTAAAATTTTAAAATCAGATCTTCTCTAACCGTTACACTGGAGAGTGTAGAGAAGATCTGATTTTAATTAGATTGTGGGTCGTTGTTTGTTTTATGTCCCTTCGATATTGAGATTTCACACAGTGGTAGGTGAAGTACCACAAAATCAGCTCAAGGCCGTAGCAGTGAGGTTTTTTTTTAAACGTGTCACCGCCTGCCGCGACAGGGGACCATGATTCTAGATTCTTTCTGCCAAGCAGTTGTCAAAGGAACAATCACTACCTTTGATTACGTCTAAGCTTTGGCACGAGTGGGACTCGAATTAATTAAAAACCTCACGTTCGTGAAGCAAACGCTCTACCACTGAGCTATCGCGACCGATCCATATCAAGATGTCTTAAAAGGCGCAAATTGACGTGTTTAAATACGATATAAAGAATGTTAAGTCAAATGAACCAATCAAATTACGTGTAGAATTAAAATAGAATTATGAAGCAATCGATGTACTATATTTTCCACAGTAACAGTTCGCAATTTGGTAAAAAAAAAAAAAAAAAAAAAAAGAAGATAGTGAATTGTGTTGATATATATATATATATATATATATATATATATATATATATCCCAGGTACCTCGTTCAACTTAATTTTGTAAACCAATCGTACTTCACCGTAAAACTTCGTGTTGTATTCGATATCATTTGATAGGGTGTCCTACACGCAATCAATACATGTGACTAGAATCTCCCGGAACCATGACGTGAGCTCGATGTAACGGCGGACGGAATCCGGTTTTGTGTTTGATACTGAAAACACAATGTCCAAGTCGAACATCAAGGTATGTCGCTGTCCAGGAATCAGTTTAATTCATGTTTTAATTAAGTTTTACTAGATGAGGATGGAAAGGGAGGTGTGTCTCTTATACAAGGGTGGAATTATTAAACATAATATTACAGTACACGATGCGTGAGAACTTAAATATCAAATATCAGCATATGTCGCTCTGGCGGTTTATTATTTACAGTGTACGATCATATGACTTAGTTAGTGTAAATTATTAACACATGTTGCCCTGTGCGCTTATACTTATACTATTTCACAGTATTTTCAAATATTTATAAAGAAAACATTTCGTTCCTGTGTATAGTCATATGTTTTTGGTTGAACTGTCATGTTCTATGTTACAGCAACTTTATCTTTCCAAACACTTTGATTGACTGTTGCCAATTTTATCAATTTGAAGTTGTCACGTGAAGGGAAAAGAAATAAAAATAGAACTCTTTTGACGTAAAACGTTATTTATGCTCGCCAAGCCTGGACTTTGTGTGAGAAACTCCAGGAAAGTTATCCGAGTGTCAGCTACGACCGTTGTACCAGGTGAATTAAGGATTGTTTTTATTACACAGACTACCACATCAAGCTCATATTCTCGCTGTATATTCCAGTAAAGTGATCGAGAGCATGTTATTTAATCAATTGTTAAATTGAGGCAGGCTACTGACAAATATGTTGATGTTACAGGAGTTTCAACAATTTCGTTTAAAGTCAGCATTTCAAAAGTTTAACGTGGGTACGGTCGTTATTATGTGTCGAGATCTGATTTGCAGATACAAGCTGTCATTGGGTCGAATACTACCTGACGTGTTTTATACCAATTGTTAGGCCGTTCTGCATATACTGATTTTAACTACGGATTACACCATATACTTTCTTGCTTCTCTTAGTCACCTGATCCCACCCCTGGTGTGTACATGGGTTCGTGTTTGCCCTTCTCTAAATTCTTTACAGGATTTATAAGATCGATCAGTCACTGTTCATTACCTTCACTTTTTCACTCATCCGATTTATCGAGGATATATATCATCACTCACTCGAGTTAACCAGAAGTTGTGGCGTTTCTAAATTTGCATGTCGATCTCAACTTATGATTGTAAATCCGCAGCCATGTTGCCCGAGATATTTCAGAAAAATGTCAAAGTAAAGATATCGTATGCCCACCTCCTCCCTTTAGTTAATGGTCGTAGTAACCTCCAATATAGGAGGCTGAGCATACAGACATTTTACGAGGTACAGTCCATCAAAATGCGAAATGAATGCGATTACACATTTTTGTGTCTTTCTACATCCCTTTGTTATAGATAAAGCAACTTTCCTCGTTGTCTATCCGTCTTCCGAAAAAACCTCCAACCTCTAACTAAATTATAAACCACAAACACTGACATGTAGGTATATATCTATACCAAATTACATAGGCCTTCAAAGATCATCTCCTCCTTCTGGTTCTTTGTTTGAGCTGCAATATTTAATCATTAATTGGCAATATTCGATTTTATTACATTCTACCGAGGTGTGTATGAAAGGGGAAGATAACAAACAGTGATCAATCTCATGACTCCTATAAGCAACACAAAATAGATAGTTGGACAAACACGGACCCCTGGACACACCAGAGGTGGGATCAGGTGCCTAGGAGAAGTAAGCATCCCCTATCGACCGGTCACACCCTCCATGAGCCCTATATTTTGATCAATCTCCTTAGGGTAAACCTTGTGGGTGATTGGGCTATTGTTGACCTATAAAACCGACCAGGTTGGAGAAACATATCCATTGAGAACTGACCAGACTGGAGATTGGGGTCCAAAGGCTGAGAAATCTACAGGCTGTAATAACCGAAAAGTGAATAAAATTGTTCGAGGTTACTCCTCCAGGTTTGAAAAGTCGAGCAATTACAGGCAATGAATAAACATGATTACTTTCAATGAATAAACATGATTACTTACAATGAATAAACATGATTACAGTTAATGAATTAACGTGATTACAGTTAATGAATAAACGTGATTACAGGCATTGAATAAACATAATTACTTGCAATGAATAAACATGATTACAGGCAATGAATAAACATAATTGCTTGCAATGAATAAACATGATTACAGGCAATGAATAAACGTGATTATAGTTAATGAATAAATGTAATTATAAGCAATGAATAAACATGATTACATGCAATGAACAAACATGATTACATGCAATGAATAAACAGGATTACAGGCAATGAATAAATAAACATGATTACAGACAATAAATAAATAAACATGATTACAGACAATGAATAAACATGATTGCATGTAATGAATAAACAGGATTACAGGAAGTTAATAGATGAAAAGGATTACAAACAATAATTATAAACATGAATACCGGTCATGAATAAACATGGAAACATATGTGCAGTGATTTTATGAATTTGAAAGTGATATCAATTTGAAATGAAAATTGACAGAACTAAACATGACGGAGATCACGCAGTCTATGTTTTATATAACCTCTGTCACGTTCCACATGCAATCTACTACAAGATTGCAATCGTGGTTTGTATTAGAACTAAGTGGCAGATAATACTAACTACGACTGTAGCCTTGTGGTTTTGTTGATCATTGACACTAGTAGTGGATCAGCTCTTTGGACGAATAATTCTCTCCGCTCTTATCATTGATTGGCAAGCCTAAAACCCCAAAAATGTAGTCTGCGGTGTATATAAATGTGCAGATTTAGTGTTAGGTGTATTTATATGTAGTTTTTGTTTTGATATTAACAGTAAATATTGGCCACATTATTCTTTTCCTTTGTCCTGAAGAAGGGACAGGTCGTCCCGAAAATTTGACAATCTGGTTGTACGTGTCATTGGTCAGTTTAGTCATTATATATATATATATATATATATATATATATACCACGAAGCGAAGCGATTTATAAACTAGCGTAAACCGTTCCAACTTACTTTATATCGTATAAAATGAAAGGGAAAATTCTTTCATTCCTTATGATTTAACTAATTTATTAAACTGCGTTGGATATCATTTGATGAATAGTTCTAACAGAAGGTATGAATTTCATATGAAGTTGAGCAATATTACAATAGCAACAAAATAGAAACAGAACAGCTAAACGTATTGTGACGTCATTCCTATAACGTCATATAGCGGGACTAAACGACAACTTTGTTTATACGATACCGAGAACGTTCATTTAATCAAATGGACCAATCAAATTGCGTGTTAGAAGTAAAATTAAATTATATGTATGTTTATTAAAGGAATGAAAGTAATTTTTACTCATTTTATACTGATACAAATTAAGTTGGGGACAGTTCACGCAAAGTGGTTTAGCGAAAACTGCCCCATTTTACTTTATATATCGTATAAAATGAGTAAAGAATATTTTCATTCCTAATTGAGTTTATAATTTCATTTGGTAAATCGTTATATGATAAATAATTCCTTTTTATAAAGGAAGTAAATAACTCCTCGGATTTTAGCACAACTGCGCAGGATGCTATCACTGTGTAGATAATGGTTCAAATACTTAACCTGTTGGTCCAAATATATTAATATATTTACTACTTAAACCGATCCAGTTGAAAATTGTTTTGTGGATTTACGTTTTAATTGTGGAAGAATGGTTCTTTAATAATAATAATAGATCTAAATTTGTGCGATTTTACATGTTTTGTTTTATCTAAGATATCGTCAATAATTTTACCCTGGGCGTGGATTTCGATTCTTAAATTTATGATATAATTAATTAATTCAAATGTAAATTCACTAATTTGCATTGGTATTTTTTTGTGTGTGTGTGTGTGTGTGTGTGTGTGTGTAAACAGATCGCCGATTCTTAAACACATCTCTAATTATTGATTTACCCGAATTTTTTGTATGAAAATTCAGCATTTTTGACATTAATTAAAAAATTCTATCTATAACACCCACTTTCTTTAGTTCAAATCTTAAATTTCAAGGCGAGACTTCGTAATATGTTATTTTGAACTCTCCAATTCCATGCATTTATAATGAATTTTTCCGTATGTAATAATTAAGAGTAAAAATGTCATTTTTTAAATTTCCAATCTACTAGCATTATCATTTTTATTTAAAAAAAAATATCTTTACAGTTAGAAGACGTGATCTTGTGCGTATTTATTTGATATAGCCTAATGATTAATTTGTGTTACAATTATGAAAATTGTTTTGACAAATCGAGTTAATGTGAATAAATCGGGTGTAAATAAGTGCAAAAAGATCAAGTTTATCATTCACAGGGATATCTATTTCTCGGACGTGTGTGTCTTAATCATGAACAGTAAATCTGAAGGCATCGAGAGCATTTGTTTTAAGTGATTAATGAATTGAAATAAATTGTTTATGGTTTGTTTTATAACTAAGTAATGAATATGTATACGTGTATTTTGACTGTATTCTATATCTTGAATTGACTGAAGTTGTCCAAGGTTTTTAGTGTAGTATCCTCCATTATTGGTATGTCTTCATAGACCTATCCTGCTCAATAATTTAATTTAATCAATTTTCCAGGTTGTAATTAAAAACAAATAAATTGTGAAAGATCTGGACAACTTTTACCAGATCGTTTAATTTCCAAAATCCTGTAGCTACACCCCTGAAGACATGATTTATTCCAACAATGTTATACGTGAATGTTTCTTTGCACACAAATTGTACATTTTTAAAAAGTACCGCGAATCACGTGTTTAGCAAAACCCCGCTCATATTTTGGCAAGTTTGCCGACGTATTTCAAAAGCTAAGTTTATGTATGCATCAAATATCCGCATTCAGGCATGGTCTCTGATAATTTCTTCGTCATAAGCAACTGTTTGTTTACGAATCCGTGGCTCATTTTGTGCATATTTCGCAAATTTGTACATTTGGTCCAAGTTCTAAGTGTTCCCCCAGCTACATTGAAGTCTCGCAAAAGTCATTGGCCGGTGTGGAGAGCCCGGATGTACGGTAACAGGCGCATTATGTATAGACGCCATTTTTTCGAGTACAAAAATAAAGATAGCAATGCCTGATTGATTATTCGACAAGTTATCGAATCGGAACAAATATTACTGCTAGCTGAATGCTTATTGTACGAAGATGGTAAGTTGATGTAAACAAAGGCGTATAGGCGATCGATACTTGCTAGAAGTTTTAAATGTTTACGATTATTAATCTGGGTCGCCGCTGTATTGTGAGGTCAGCGACACCGCGCTGTAGTATATCGCGTAAAAAGTATCAATCGGATGTCTGACGTCGCGTTTATGACGTTAAACTTTTGCGGTTTTTCCCCCTATAAAGTGTTCCTATTTATGTTGTTTTTATCAATTATTTAAAAAAGAACGTAATTAAGATATTATCAGTTTATTGCAAGCATACACAACGATTTAGAGAAGTTGTTTTGCCTTTCATTAATTCATCAATTTTAGAAATTTTACAGTTTATTTTAAGAATTTTAATCATTTCAGCAGACTGTTAGAAAGGGAATATAAGATATATTTTTGAATGTATTAAAGATTAATGCATCTTTGTAATAATTAGTTGACAGTTTATCTTGTTGATTACACTACAGGTAATAAACTAATATATATGTGATAATTTTATGAATGTTTTTGAAATTGCAGAAACTTGAATTTAAAGTTAATTGAGTCTGGAACTAATTGATATCGGACAGTAACAGGAATTCATTTAATGTACCTCGCTAAAATTTGAATTTTGGGGGCAGTTAAGATTGTTCATGTGTATACCAACATACTGAAGTGTAATAGGGAAACGGGTGCAGACTTATGTAAATCCGTCTCCTATATAACACATATATAACAATGATACAGAATTGTCCTGTAGCTATAGTATAAACATATACACAATTCATCATTTAAGAACAAATACAGATTAAGTGAACATTAAAACAATTAAGTCTACATGTGTAATGGGGTTGTGTGATAAATGTTGAGAGCTTTTGATGGTTTTACTCCTCAGAACCCTCTGAAAGCCTGGATGTGGACCCGATTTGAGCTGAAAATGTTAAAATTTTATTTTTCCACTTTTAATGTTTACAATGCTTAAAACTAAGGTATATTTAATGGTCAGCAAAAATTTGAATGTCAGTTGTTGAGTTATGAGAGCAATACAGAGCTTGCGATTCTTTGTTAGGTAAGCAAGGCTTGTGTCATGTTTTTGTTTATATATATAGGTTAATTATACTAGTAAAAGATTTTGTTTAATTAGATTTTTTCTATTTAATTATAAACATCAAGTGTTTTGACTTCTCATTTTGATTAAAACATTTTTACTTTTAAGCAATCTTTTGAATAAATATAATTCAAATGCATGAGCCTTGTTAGTAACAAAGCATTGTGAGTGCTGTATCTCTCTTGTAACTCGACAACTGACATTCAAATTTTTTATGACCATTAAAAATACCTTAGTTAAGCATTGTAAACATTAAAAATGGGAAAATAAATTGGAAAAATTTCAGTTCAAATTGTTTACATGCTCCTTTAATGTACATTTATTAAAGGAGCAGGTTTCACCCTTAGGCATTGGTTTTCAAGAAGAACCAACATGCAGGGTTTTATCTAGCTCTTAGATGTTACTACTTATTTCATATTTAAGGGGAATTTCTAAGAATATAGTTGTGAGCTTCCTGGGGAGAGGGTTGGGTTGGAGAAACAATTAATCCTCAGATACATGTTTATCTCAAAACAGGCATATTGATAGATTGATTACTGAGTCTTATCTATATTGTAAGACTTTGATAATTATAGGAAATGACTTGTAATTAATATATTCAAAATGATTTTTGTTGAAATTATCATACAATTTTGTGTAACTGAAGGAAATTTTTACCTGTGGTAGGGGAAATATTCATTTGTTGTCAAAAGTGGAAAGGTACACTTTACTGGTAGTAAAAAGAACCTCGATAAATCCCTGACAGGTAAAATCTTTAAGAGATTCAAGTTCACCCCCCCCCCCCTCTTTATGGAATGTGTGTAAAGAGTACATGCCCCCAGCAACTTCATATTTGCCTTTAACTTTTCAGCTGTAAACTGATGTAAATAAATATTGAATGCGCATAGGCATTGTGTGATGGTGAGGTGAATCTTAGCCCACGTGTGTATTATATCCAGCATGCCCCCCTCCCCCCAGCTAATTCTAAACCTGGGGTCCATCTCCGGGTGGTCTTGATTTGGATGTCAGCCTTTCGATTGTGCTAAATTGATATAAATAGTTTATGAATTGGAATAAAGATCACCATGACAACTATTGCAAATCTGTAATCATTTTGCAAAGATTAGAAATGAAACCATGAGATTAAGCTCAATGAAAAATGGTAGTGCTCAGTAGTTAAATAGAGGATGAAAGGAGGTTTGTTTCCCCAAATGGAAGTGAAGCACTTGTAACTAAGTCAGTGTTTTTCATACTTGAAAATTCCTACCCTGTTAAGGCAGTTTCCTGCACAAAATTTGTCCTAAATTCCACAAATGGAGTCGAAAACTCAAAATTCCCTCAAATGAGATTATTAATCTTAATCTTAATAAGGAATTAAAGCTTAATTTCACTTTATTACAAGAATTTTGTAAATATTTGAGATATGACCTACTATTGTGTGAATAGTGTCTTGATAAAGAGAATTTTGGATTGTAACGATGTTTTCGTATTTTAATCTGAAAGCGTTTCAGATCCATGTAAGTGTCAATTTCATGATGTACATGTGATATGGCATAATTTAAAGTATTGTGTGAAAATATTACAAAAATTATAAAAAAAATTCAATTTAAAAAAAAAAAAAATTGATACATAAAATAGATAGTAGACAGACAGACACATAAAAACACACACAACTTGTATTTGACATTGAAAAATCACAATATCCAAAAATGCGGATGATTTTTCTGAAATCAGTAGGACACAGGGTAGCTTTTAAGTTGACATGAGAAGCACTGTAATTGGGGGATGGGACCAATTAGTGTTAAATCTAAAGCAAACTAGCATGGCGCTGCACCATGCCTTTTTTGGCTGGCACCATGCCTTTTTTAACTGCGCCATGCCCTTTTTTCTCTATAAATTTTTTTAAAACATCTGTTTATATAAACAATTGTTCTTTATTTCACAAGGTTGATTGAAAAGTTTAAAATCAAGGCAGCAGGTATTAACTTTTAAAGAGGCTAAATTATCATTCTATTACATCATATTATGATACAATGTCTGAATGAAAGTGCCCCGAAATTGTCTTGCTGCGACGAAATATGCCCTTTTGAACATATGATATGTGTGCCCTCTCTAGATCCTAGATATAACACTATGGGGATCAGCTCAATTAATAGTGGCCTCTGCTCAGGTGCTGTCCAGCAGGGTAGGTAGGTTGCTGACCTGTGAGGTGTGAATAACACAGTAGAGGCACCAGGGAGGGTCAAGCAGTACCCCAGTATGAGGTCATTAATTGAAGAAGAGAGCTTTTGTTGTTATTTACTCAACTGTGGGTGAACTTGGTCAAAGGTAAATGTAAAATGAAATAACCATAAAATTAGCAAGGTGGTCTGTTTACGTTTTTGGTAATGTTTCTCATAATTGTGTATAAAATTTAGAACTTCTGTACTGTTCAGGAAAATGGGTCTTGTTACACATAATTTTGAAAGTTCTCATGATTTTTTTTAATCTCAGTTTTAAAAAAAGGGAAGAATATAAGAAATATAGAAATTTATCTAGCAGTAAAAAAAGTGCTGGGTCAGTGGTTGAGGTAACTCAGGTTGTTGGTTCGGTTTGGCTTTTGTGATGAACTGTTTTGATGTGACAAGTGTATTTTGGGGGAGGGCACCCCTGTAGTATGAAATTAAGTACCACAGTTAAAACTATTTTGTTTGTAAATTTACTTGTGTCAGTTCTATGACAGTATTGAGTGAAAATCATTAATGTCTCCAAAAGTTGTACATGTATAGGTATTCAGGTGAATATGTATCAATTTTCACATTTGTGGGTTTAGATTGTTTTACCTGGTGTAATTTTATCTGTTGTTAACAATGGTTTGTTTCACCTCCAGATTTCACACCTGTCACAGGTGTGGTCAATATCAAAGTAACAGTACTAATAAATTACAGTGTTGAATTAAAATGTTTTCAAAGCATGGTTTTATTAATCTGAATATCAGGTGTGAATTTCCCATGTTTTTTGTTTTTTCAAATGTAATATGTATAACAATTATCTCAGATTAATTAGAGCACTTTTACTTTATAAAATTTTAATTACAGTGTATTCTGTTCTAAATGTATCGTTGACATTGCTTCTTGTCTAAGATGAGTGAGCACTGCAAATTGCTGTTATGTATAATTTATGGTGCATTTACCTAAAACACAAAGAATTCAGGGTTGCTGTTACACATTTTCCTTTCCACTGTCATATATATTCAATTCTTTAGGTCATTCAAATGTTTAGCAAAACCAGTGTCCTAATTGTAAGGCCAATTCAACTTAATTGATAGATTATCTTCCCTGCCTACCCCAAATTTTTATATTTGCGAAACTTGCGATTTCCAGAAAATTTTCATGTCTGACTTATGTATTGACACTTGTTTTAAAATTACATTTCCGGTACAGCAACATGAAAGCCACGTGAAGAAAATAGATGTGGTTTTCCTAAGTTCTTGCAGGCGTAAATGAAAGAAAGGGATTAATGTTCTTCATATCTTGAAGAAGTTTGGGATCTCTCTGTGTTTGAAATTAAAGCTTAACCTGGAATTCGTCTGTGAAATAAGCATATAGATCACTATCCTTCTGGCATTAAATGATGCACTTCTGTTGACAGAAACTCGTTTGTTATTAATATTTTTCTCAGAATTTTTTTTTATAGAATTAAATCCTCCCACCCAGGACCCCGTACTTTTTGGTGACCCTGGATGATATCTCTACTAATTAAGTTGAATTGGCCTAAAAAGCATCTGTTCAAGCACCTCATGTTAATGATCTTTTAAAATGATGCACCTATCAAATTAGAACGAAATGAAGTTCACCTCGCTGAATTTATTTGCCTTGGGTTGTCTATGTTACAGGATGCACACTTTTTAGTTCACTTGACATGCTTGAGCTAAAAGCTCAAGTAAGCTTATCATATGGCCAAGGATTGGCGTGTGGTGTGTGTAGAATTTTGGTCATGTCTCAAAAATGCCTTGGTCAGTTTCTTTCAAACTTGCACCTGAGCATCTTTAGGCCAGGACAATTTCATAGGGGTCATTGCTAAAGAAGGGGAGGTTATTGGATAAATGTTGTGAAAAGTTGTAGTCACTCAAAAATCTCCTCCAGAACTACTGGTCAGATTTCAACCAACTTGCAAAATAGGATACTTACATGATGTAGATTTTAAAATAATCAAGGCATTACCCCTGGCAAAGGGTGTGACACTGAGGTGGGGTCAAAGTTGGGGGAAACTTGAAATTTTCACAAATTTGACCATTCAATAACTAATGAATAAATTTTGATGAAACTTGGTATATTCATGCCTTTCAAAGTCACCTACAAGGTATTATGAAACAAAAAGCATTTTGACCTACTTTTCATGATCTCAGTGATCTATTGATCTAGATAGATTTTTTTCTTCTGAAAACTCTTATATTTTCTTTATTTTTGGGTAATTTGGCAATAAAGATTTATTACTGTTAAGAATCACAATAACTGAACAACAGCATACATAGCCAAGGTGACTCATGTGAGCAATGTGTCCCATGGACCTCTTGTTCTGTTTTATCACATTTGGTGAGCGGGCTGCTGTTGAAACCCTTTTGTTGGCAAAATTAGCCCATATTTCCATTGTTTTATGTCTCCTTAACACGAACTGGAATTCATACCTTATATCTATGTTTTGCGATTAATGTGTTTCTTTTATTAATGTAGGTTTTTATGCAATCTAATTCAGGGCTCGAAATTAGCGAGAAATACTCGCGAATTGCGAGTAGATTGAAAAATAGCGAGTAAAAATAGTGGACATTCGCAAATCTTAGCGAGTGGGGATTTACAAACCATGATTGTATCGTATCCGTTTTAAGCCGCAATGCGCCATTCGCTTTTCTTAAACTTGCACTCAAAATCATCCAAACGCTTACATGAACGACTGATTTCAACAACTGTTTCTATCCGGATTTTCTTTTATGATTTTTTAAGAAACTCGGCCTCAAACAAATGCTTTAGAGGTCGGACATCGCATTATAATGAAAAATATAGACCTGTTCACTTATAGGGGTGATTAAATTGACTTGGTAAAACATAGACTCTGATTTCTTGTTAGATAAATGAATAACAAAAAGCTCATACTTGGAATTCAAGTCTTCCGGTAGTTAATTTAATCAGAATTTTCTATCTACATTAATTTTCATATTGAGATCGGGTTGTAGTCACGGCACGAGTGCACTGCTCACCGTGTAGGCGATAACCCAAAACAAAAACAAAAAAAATCATGGGATTCGTGATCGTGCTGCTTATAAACCACGAGTCTGGGATTCACTTTGAAAAATTACTCGCGACAACCCTGACGTGGCATGAAATTGGAAGACATTGGATCTATACCTGCGGTAAACAGGTTGTGAATATTAGAGGTGCGATGGTCAAGAGACCTAAACATTGCATCATATGACTTACGTAAATTAATGTTTTGTCCAAACGATGCCTGTTGACCCACTAGGCTCAGTAATGGTGGGGGAAATCATTGATTTAAAAAAAAATATGAAAAAAAGCACTGCTTCATTATTTTTATTTTAGCTTGTAGGTTTTCATTTTAGCCTGTGGATCTTTTACCCACAGGCTAAAATTAGCCTGTGGAAGAAAAAGTTAATTTCGACCCCTGTCTAATTTTAAAAAATCAGACTTCTTAGATCTGGGTCATGTTCATGTGAACTCTATATTAGCCAATTGGCGTGTCGCCTATGAAATCGCTGGTGTTCACAAATCAGGGAAAATGGCTGCAATTGTTTGGTTTGAAAGAAAACACATCGCAGCTAGATGTGACGTCAAAATGCTCTGTTTACATCGACTGGCATTATATTCCTTGCGTTAATTAGGTAAACATCTTGAAAACTATTTAATTCGTACCCATCCCTATTCATACATGAATCGCAATTCACAATTAATTTAATCTGGGTGTATTTTATATCGTACGTTTTGTTGTTTGTATGAACGGAATAGATTAAGCATTACTGCGAAAGTTTAAATTCCCTATATGAGAATACACTATTTTACAGTGTGGAATAACTTTTTTGGAGAGAGATTACTGCAACTTGTTTATGAATTGCCGGGAACCGCCTAAATAGCTATCATTGTCTGTATGACACAATCTGACTGGCTGATAGTTCTTATGAATATTCCAAGCGAAAGGTCATGTGGACATGACCCTCTATGGGGTTATGTCAGATCCTATTGTAGCGATTGTGAGCGTATCTTAGGATCTGATTTTTAGTTAGATTGGGTTTTATGTGAAGTTGAAAGGTCATTTACCTGTCATTGTTTATATCAAGAACTATAAACAATTAAACAACAAAGATTTAATCATTGATAAATACTAGTGATATAGATATAATTCAGGTATCAAGCATGAAGTCATTTGTGAATTGTAATGTTATGAATTACTAAAGCTCTTTTCTTTTCTTTTTTGCAGAAGAAGGCCAAGATGCCAGAGGACACAACCCTACAACATATCCCTCAGCCATCGGAGGCTGCCAAACTACCACAGTTACCTCCCCTGTCAATAGACACCATGACACAGGTACAGTTACCTCCCCTGTCTGTAGACACCATGACACAGGTACAGTTACCTCCCCTGTATATAGACACAATGATACAGGTACAGTTACCTCCCCTGTCTGTAGGCAACATGACACAGGTACAATTACCTCCCCTGTCTGTAGACACCCATGACACAGGTACAATTACCTCCCCTGTCTATAGACACCTTGACACCAATTGGAACTCCTCAAATGTCTTGCACACTTGACATAGAACTCGTATGTAATACGATGGATGCCATGAGAGAATTTGATGCATTGTAATCTATGACGTAAGTAACATAGTGCAGTAGGCTGTAACGTCATACTTAACAATGCATCAAATTCTCTCACGGATGCAATCGTAATACATCTGAGATCTATGTCGAGTGCGCGAGACACCGAGGAGTTCCGATTGACCATGACACAGGTACAATTACCTCCCCTGTATCTACACACGCATGACACTGGTACAATTACCTCCCCTGTATCTATACATGCATGACACTGGTACAATTACCTCCCCTGTATCTATACATGCATGACACTGGTACAATTACCTCCCCTGTATCTACACACGCATGACACTGGTACAATTACCTCCCCTGTATCTATACATGCATGACACTGGTACAATTACCTCCCCTGTATCTACACACGCATGACACTGGTACAATTACCTCCCCTGTATCTATACATGCATGACACTGGTACAATTACCTCCCCTGTCTATAGACAGTGATACAGGTACAATTACCTCCCCTGTTTCTATACATGCATGACACAGGTACAATTACCTCCCCCTCCCCTGTCTATAGACACAGTGATACAGGTACAATTACCTCCCATTTCTATGCATGCATAACATGGGTACAATTACCTCCCCTGTTTCTATACATGCATGACAGGTACAATTACCTCCCCTGTTTCTATACATGCAAGACACGGGTACAGTTACCTCCCCTGTTTCTATACATGCATGACACAGATACAATTACCTACCCTGTATAGACCCAGTGATAACGGTATACGTATTTATGCATATATTGGATACCAAGAAAGGGTCTATACCAATTTATTGATACCCTCTTACTGATCACTTTTTCTGCAGTTTAATGTTGATTTCGATCAACTGGTCACTTCTACAATTTAATGTTGATTTCGTTCAACTGGTCACTTTTTCTACAATTTAATGTTGAGTTTGTTCAACTGGTCACTTTTCTACTGTGTAATGTTGAGCGCTATTCAACTGATCAATTTTCCTTCAATTTAAATGATGAACTTTATTCAACTGGTCAGTTTTCCTACAGTTCTGATTCTTTCTCACGGCACATGTTCAATATTCTTGATTCCTTTGACTGACTGACAGTGTTGGAATATTAGTTGATAGGCTAGGATATTCATGTCCTTGGACTGACCGATGGTGTTGAAATATTAGTTGATGGGGTGTACTTGTCCTTGACTGACCAATGGTATTGGAATATTATGTAATAGGGTATACTTGTCCTTTGATAACAACACAAACTGAAAATTCTCGTGTGATCACATCCTGTGGATGACTGGGAAGTCTTCAGTTTGTCGTTAGAAGCGTAGAAAGTTTTCCTGGCCTGCTGTCGGTAGACTTCCTGTTTATCTGTTGTCAGTGCTGATCTCTTTGTTGTTGTTTTTTCATTTTCTCTTTGTTCGCCGAGTTTTGAGAAAAGTTGTTTGTGTGGTTTTTTTTTTTTTTTTTGGCAAACCTCTTGAATGATTTGGGTCTTGTGTAATTTTCTGAAAATTTGCAGTATGGTAATTTCATATCCTGTTAGCTCAAATTGATCATGGGATAAGATATAGTTTGTAAGTGATTTAGGTAATTTTGAAATAACTGTTTAGCATTCAGATCAAACCATTCTGGGAAATTGGAAGATGCTTGGATGTAGTGTCATTGTGTATAGCTGATATGGTGAGAGTTGTTTAATATATTTTGTAAATGATATATAAATTGATAATGTTAATAAAAGTGTGGCTGATATTGGAAACCTTGCAGGCTTCTCATCCGTTTAGAAACAAGGGCTGTTTTTGTTCTGTATTTGGTCTGTGATGTAGATTAAGCTTTGGAAAAAAAACAAATTTAACTGAGCTGTGGAAGTTTAATGCACTGACTGAGTAATGAGTGGGTCTTTGGTTTTGCCACGATATCAGGAAGAAGAATTAAAATTTACAGTTTGTTGTCCTGTTAATTAGTTTAATCCGTGTTTGTTGTCCTGTTAATTAGTTTAATCCATGTTTGTGGAGTGTGCTTTACATTGCAGAAGCATGCATTTGTATATTACTTAAAGGATATGTGATCAGATTTTGTGAAAAGTTTTTTTGAACAAGTTTGTAAGTAACTGATTTTTGATTAATAGGTGGACACAGGAACGGACCACATTCAATACGTTACTGATATCGTTCCCTTGTAACTTTGAACAAATTGAAAATGATAATGTCCTGTTGATTCACAGCTCAACATTAAAAATACAAGAGGTTCATAAAAATGACATGAATGTTGTGTGTATGAAGTCCTGTTGTTCTCCCTCATCACCATGGATTTCTGTCACAACTAGGGACTAACCTTTATTATTTGATTATGGAAGTCGTAGAAATGCTGTATGCAAGGAAATGTTCACTCTTTGATAGGCATTTAAGAATGATTTAACCTGGACTTAAATTTGCAACTCTTTAAGTTATGCATGGTTTTTGAATTCACCTTTTCAGAATAAGGGTAAGATGTGCAAAAAATAAAACAGGTGAAAATTATAATGCAGTACCTGTACAATGCTACCTGTTGACTTCCATACTGAGGTCCTGTGGGTATCCAGGTCGGAATAGGTCCTCAGTACTTACTTGTTGTGAGAGGCGACTAAATGGGGTGGTCCTTCGTATGAGTCCACAAAAATCGAGGCCCCATGTCACAGCTGGTGTGGTACGATAAAGATCCTTCTCTGCTCAAAGGGCGTAAGTGCCGAGCATAGGCCTAAATTACCAGCAGTCTCCATATGAGTGAAACATTCACAAGTGGAATGTTTAACAATATAAAATAAATCAATCCATACTGAGAGTTATCTTCTCTTGTCACAGGTGGAGTTACAGGATTTTATCCCCCAGCTGGTTAGTATTGTGATGGCCAACAAAACTGGGCTGTATCGAAAGAACTGCCGGCCTGAGTGGTGGCCCTCGGACATTCCATGGACGGGGACTAGAGCAGACTTACTGTACCAGGAGGTCAGTATTTAAAAAAACCCATAGAGAATAGGAAATATTGTACAAAACATGGAGAATAGGAAATATTGTACAAAACATGGAGAATAGGAAATATTGTACAAAACATAGAGAATAGGAAATATTGTACAAAACATAGAGAATAAGAAATATTGTACAAAACATTGAGAATAGGAAATATTGTACAAAACATAGAGAATAAGAAATATTGTACGTGACAAAACACATTATAGTGAAAAGGAAATGTGCATAACAAACATAATAGAATGAAAGAATTGTGGTCCATGTTTTGTAGAGTAATTGGTCGGAGCCTCTGAGAGATGCGATCCGTAAGTGTTATCGTCACATGGGACAGGAAAGACTACTGAAAATGAACAAGCGGGACAACAGTAAACAGGTGCTCATAACGGGTCAAAAGTCAAATTTAGCAAAAAGCGACACAGTATTGTAAACAGGTGCTTATAATGGGTCAAAGGTCAGATCTAGCAAAACTCAAAGTTTCAGAGCATTGTAAACAGGTGCTTGTAACAGGTCAAAGGTCAAGTCTATCCAAAACTCAAATGTTTTTAGGCAACAAAAAGTCTTATTGTTGTATGGGCAACAGACAGTTATGATAACTCCAGTACTTTAAATGTGATGGGTTTTTATGTCCCCAGGATTGAAGATTTGGGGCATCTAGTATTTGGCCTGTCCATCTTTTTGTTCATCTGTATGTGTTTCAAAAAAACTTTTAACCTTGGTCATATCTTTTACACCATAAGAGGTAGACTTTTTTTATTTTGACTACTAAATGTACTGAATATTTGGCTTTCAGAATTCAAATAGATAAATCACATTTTGCTGTGATGTGATAAAACTTGCTCTCCTATATATAAAGAATTATAATTTTTGAATTGTGTATGGTAGTTAATCCAACATATCTATCATCCAGTTCAGAGTATAAAAATGGAGAAGTATACAAAGTGCATGAGTGACAATGATTTCTAAAGACCAAAAAATGTGCATACTCAAGTGACCGTTAAGGGTCATGCGGTTCTTGTGCCTTTGGAACCAGATAAACTCTTGACATTTCTAACACAGCTTTAAGTGTCCATCTTTTGACTTTTGGTGGTTTATTTTTTAGGCTGCCACGTCCAGTAATTCTAACAAACCTGGAGATCGGACGGAGTCTTCACCACGATACTACAAGAGTTCCACAGAAAACGGTGAGTGTGGTCAGTAGGGTTGCGTCGATACAATTAGAAATGTTTTCATTTTACTGCATATCAAATTTGTTAGAGCTGCAAGAGAGTAAATCCGATATGTTCGTTATAACTGAATTTTCAATTGTACCTCTGTTGAACAGAATTCGAAAAATTTTGGCGTCATGAAAATAAAGTGCTGTAAATTAAGGATGGATTATGATTTTATTTCAGCGAAAAAAACTTGTCAATATGCAGAAATTTACATCTGTTATTTCTGCGAGAGGGAGTTCTCGGATAGGACATTGATGCGGGAACACCAGGCAGAGTGTCGGGAGCGCCCCCCACAGCTTCAGGAGGCCATGAAAACCCCACCCCAGTCTACTGACTCCACCCAGGGGCCACCACAAATGAGTCCTGTCAAACTAGATCTCAACTGTAAGACTCCCAAGATCCCTAAGGATGGATTTATAAAGCTGTTCAATTTGGTGCCGAAACAGAAAGCGGACAGAATTCTGGCCAGACACAGGAACAGTTTGGATGTGGAGTGTGATGAACTGGACTACTCCGTCCCCGATACTCCGATTTCTCCTACCACACCAAGAACGCCCAAGTCTCTGATCTCACAGCTGAGTCGAGACGAAGGCGTGTCTTCCAGAAAGAGACTGAGTTACTCGGAGCCTTTAGATAATGAGGACAAGGAAAGCGTGGTCAGCGGATGTAGTGAAGAAGCCGAGGAGAAGACGACACAGAAAGGGAAATCCCTACTCACCATTGACGTCTCCTCCCTGCTGGGGCAGAGAATTCAGAAACACGTCAAAGTTGATTCATTTATGCAAGTGATTGGGGATTCCGAATCATTTTGTAAGACGCCTGTCAAAAACTCTTTCTATGAAAAGCTACGCAATCGTACCATTACATATCCTCTTTCATATAGACCTCGGCGGAAACATGACGGCAAATTTGTGCATGAGTACGGATTTACTAGCAGACAGAAAATGGAGATTAAGGAAAGACTGAAGTCTGGACTAAATAAGAATGGAAGACAGCTTCTAAAAAGCATACCCAAGTGTTCTGTGGATGTAGCCAGGCTGACAAAGTGGGAACTAAGACGATTCTTGTCCAAGTACAGCTACAGAAAATTTTTGAATCTCAAACCTGTAGTGCATGCCTCCGAACCGGAATTTCCAAAGGAACCGCTTCTGTTGTCTCAGAACGTAGATAAACTTCTGGGGCTGAAGAAGAGGTCCGAGATGAGAGTATCTAAACTGAATCAGCTAGCACCAGTAAACGTAGTGTCCGAGGACGCCAACGCAGAGATTACGAAGCAGAAGTTGACGTTATATCGATGTCTGCTGTCGGATTTGGCTGCCATGCAGTCCAACTTGAAGAAAAGTAAGAAATCAGCGGAAGCACTACAGCAATCTCTTCAACTCAAACTGGAACAGATTCCAGGGAATCTACACAGAGCAAAGAAGATAAAACGTGAGACACCTGGGCTGAAAGCATCCAAGTTACCTCTCAGTCCACCGAGTACACCCATAGTGATCAAACATCAGGATCACAGAGTAAAGAAAAGACCATTTCAAACCCAACCGGACGATGACATATCCATTATCTCTATTTCTTCTGATGAGGAATCCGTGAATTCTCGATGCTGTATCGCGTGCAAGAAGAGAAAGTTGTGCCCGTGTTCACCAGAAGTGTCGCTGGAGCGAGTGTCCTCCACTGAGCCGTTGGATGTATCCATCGTGAGGTCTGCCTCCATCTCCCCTCAGATATCACCCTGTAGCTGTGTATCTACCCCAGAGTCAGACTCTTCTCTTCATTTAAAGCTCTCCCCCTCCCCCTCCCCAGATTTGGTTCATTGGCACACGAGAACCTCGAGATCACCAACAGTCAAAGATGAGTTGGTCGCAAAGCCATTGCTGAAATCACCCACAGAAAAGCCTGCATCTCCCTCAGTCTCTCAGAGAGGGAGGCCGAGAGGAAAGAACTCTCTCCACGATACAGTAATACTAAAAGAAAAGTCTGTCTCGTCACAGATTCCTGTCAAGAAACCACTTGTTACATCAACGCCAAGAATGTCGCCCCGAAAATCCTCGCAACAACCAGCCATCGTGTCTCCTTTGATGGGAAATGTGCAGAATCTACCGAAAGAAACGGACAGAAGTGCAATGAAGAAAATCGGTTCAGAGGGTACCAAAGCTGCTGCACGGAATTCTCCACAGAAAAAATCGTCTCCAGCGAAGAAAATAGACATTCAGGATGATCTGGTTATCAGAACAAGGTCCAAAGCAGGAGTCCCCCTGAAGAGATCAAAGAGAATATTATCCGCCTTCTCACAGGGCAGTCCAAAAAAATATAAATAGACACCAGATGGAGGATCTGTGGAATAGATGAAATGTGGTGATACACATCTGTATAGTTGTTGGTGAAAATAAAGTGGAAATTATTCCACTTGAAGACGTGTTCATGTATATAACTTTTAAGAGCTGAGGAGACGTAATGAAATATCGATGATCTGTCTGAACAGTGAAAAGTAAAAATGATTCTATGTATGTTAAACTGAGATGCAATAAATCGCCACGATTCCTACGCTGTGATCTCTCTCTACAGTATGATTGAGGAGGAGTGCGAGTCACAAAATACAAAACGCTATGTTCCCTGCCAAAGTTATTGAACTGCATTTCATTTTGTATGACCCATGTTACGTACCATAATGACAATGTAAATGTTCCTCTGGAAAAGTAGAACTCTTGTACATGTAGTGCGACTGATGCTGTTACAGACAGTCCAGATGATGTGGACCTGACTTTTTGTAGGTCTATACATTTATGTTGAAATAGTGACTTTTTGTTGGTCAAGAGATATATACTAAATAGTGCTGCTGTGATGGTGCTGATTAACACTGTTTTGGGGCGGAGATATTGAATCACCGGTAGCCCCGGGCAGTTTAATGTTAATGTCAAAAGTTGTTCAAATGAAAGATATTTTTATTACCATGGTGACAAAAATTTAGGGTTGGTTACAAATTTATATTGCCCTAAAAACATTTAATAGAAATGAAGTACATTATTGCCAAAAATTTGTTAACTACTTAAATAATTCATGCTATCAAGGCGATTTATCTTAGAATTTATCTCCACAGAAATTTATTAGTGGGGGTTGGGATGAAATTATCAAGATATTTTAAAAAAGTTTCTCGGATATGATAAATCGCCGATGGTTGTTTACAACGGATGTCGAGATGTGATATTGTTAACAGAGAAATTTATTTTTTAACCATGACTTTTTCTGTATAGATTAGTGAAGGAGTTGCCATTTTCCCCCCAGAGAATCAAAAGTTTTTGTGTAATTGTAGTAAACTTTTGTAGCAAAGATTATTCAATTACTTTAAGCACAAACAAAGCATTTTAATTGGGTTCATCTTAATTTTTGTCATCCTAATTATTGAATGAAACCATTTGTTGTGAATAATTGAGAATGTGTGCATGCTTTGTTGTTTTTTTCACTACAGAGATTATGAATAAGGTTGTAGTCAGTGGATGAGTACGAACATTTGCTTGTTCTGAAATCGGGCATTACTGGTAAAATCATACTATGTTTTTGTTATCAATTCAGCTGTGTGTTTTAATTTTATCTGTGTATTTTTAAGTGTTAAACCAAATCGTATTTAAGAATTCAAAATTTTTCAAATAGAAAAATAGTCTTGGAGATTTGTTTCAGAAAATTCGTTCACATCTTATTTTTAAATTTCTGTTCATTACTTTTTATTTCAATTAATTGTTTTATATGTATCTGTGGCCAAAGTCCCCCCCCCCCCCCCCCCCCCCCCCCCCCCCCCCCCCCCCCTCTGATTTACATCTGTACGTGTGTATATTGACTAGCTGATATAGACAGACAGATGCAAGAAAATCCAGTTACTCTAACACGAGTTATGTAAATTATTTTGTGCTTGGTGTTTTTATATGTTGAACAGTTTGTTTTTTATTTTACACTGTATATTACTGTTCCAATGTTTTGTTGATACGATATAGCCCCATGTCCTCTTCTGTTAGAACCTGAAGCCTAGATTTTCCATTTGTGTTTACGCAAAAGTGTATGTTAGCATAATACGAAAGCATGAAACCATGACAACTGTATTCAGTGTGTGCTGTGTTCATCTGTATTAAATTGAACCGTTTGAATTTTCTAGCTGTATTAAGTTTAACCCTGTTTGAAATTTCTAGCTGTATTAAGTTAAGCCCTGTTTAAATTTCCAAGCTGTATAAGTTCTCATTAGGATATTGTTACCAAGGGTTGCCATTGGAAAAACGGTACACACACACATAAATATATATATATATGTATATACATTAAGGATGGCAATCGAATATAGAATTGCCAATCGGTTAACAGCAGCTTGTTTTAACCGGTTAATCGTATCAAAATGTACGTTTTGTGACCTAGTTATTGGCTTCAATTTCTCAAGTTTGCTATGTTTATTTGCACAGAAAAGACAATGCAACACACTAGTAATATTCTGTTCATGTTTAATTAGAACATAAAATGCAATGAGTGTTAGAAATCGTCAAAAGCATGAAAGATACATGAGACTTAAGAGAGAAATAAATCCCTAAGTCCAGATTTCACAAGTTTATTCTACACTTTACCATCGTCAAAACTAATATTTAATTTGCAGATTTTGTCTAAAAAATTATTTGATCAACACTAGGTGAGGATAGGTGACTTCTCAGTTTGTTTACGACGAGAAATATCTTTTGAACTGTTTCCATACATGCGATGTTGAAGGGGGCGGCTGTTCAATGACAAATCGAGGTGTCCCGATACATATTAAACCAGTTTACAGTTCATACTAAATGTTATCAGTACTGAACAGAGATTTTATTTTCATTTATGCACGATGAAAGAAACACTGGAGGATTGGAGCAGTGAAGCTGAGTTTAAACAGTAATTAGCACATTTCCTCACATGCCGCCAATACAATTATCTCCAAATTTACTAATTAGATACATGAAAATGCAAACATCACTATTTAAAGCATTTGGAAATAGATTGGGAAATTTGTAGTTAAAGATGCATTCAAATATACTCTTTTTTCCGATAACCACCATTTTGACCGAGTAACCGGTTAAAAATTGCCATCCCTAATTTATATATGTATAATATATTTATTTTATGTCAACATTTAAAGTTTCTTGTATGTGTTTTTAATAATGAAATCTGACTAGAAACTGCATTAATTTCAAGCAACATTTGGGATAGTTCCTCATACTGAATGCATTAATGGTATCATAGTCTGTGTAAATGTCTGTAAATAGAACTGTTTATTGATTGGATATACCCACGATCAAAATGTCTTTATTTTCATCCTCAGAACAAAGCAATTTATAGTTTTTGTTTAATCTTTTAGGTTTAGTCCTAGTTTTCAGTTGTCCCTGTTTGGGAAATTACAGATGTGAAAATGGAGAGAGAGAGAAAGAGAGAGAGAGAGTATTGTACAGTGCCATATTGTCCCTTGTATTACCAGAGAAGGCTGTGCTTTCAGACAATAACATAATTCAACCTTATATATGCTCACTCTCCTTTATCATAAAGCGAGGGAATTTGTTGCATTTTTATCTTTCTTGCATGGAGGGGCATGGAGCTGAACCATTTTTTACCCTGAAGGATACGGTAGTTGCCCATTACAAAACTCATTGCATACTCTTACTGGGGGGGGGGGGGGGGGGGGGGGGTCATCATCACATTGCTTTCAATGGGAAGTTATTGCATACTATTGCTTTTAGGGCAGAAATTGTATTCTTTTCAGGGAAAGATGTATTGCATATTGTTGCTTTCAGGGGAAGGGTCAGTTAATGCTCATTGTCCATCTCATCATGCTTTGAACAGCATTCACTTTTTAGTTCAGCATCATTAATTCACATAGTAAGGAGATGGTGCATTTCTTAACCATGTTGATATGGGTATAGCCAGGGTGTTTAAATATCCAATTATGGTGAGAGAGATTTCATATTTGCATGTACAATCGTATGTTTCAGTTTAAAAAATGTAGCATCTAATTGAATTTGGTGTTGGATCAACATCAGTTTTATGTTAGACCACCTGAATTTTGGGATTGGATTTTTTGTCAGTTAAGTTTTTTCGCTGCATGAGATTTAATCAAGTTTCTCAGTGTGCAGCATACGACGTGCGAGAATAATGTTCAGTGTCGATATATACAGTCACTTCACTAGCTATATCTTAGTCAACTGTTGTTCATTTCTGTTGAATTTTTAATCTGTTTTTATTTTTACCTCCAGTGGATGTTGTAATCTCAGGCACTCAACATTTTAAATATCTATAATAAAAAAATTGTCATCCTGTAAACATAATATTCACGTGAATATTATGTTTACAGGAAGAGAGTTTTTTTATTATAGATATTTAAAACGTTGAGTGCCTGTGGTTCTAACTTAGCAGCCTTGTTTTTATTTCTATACAGTTTATGTAGAAAATGGACATCCCATGTCCTAATGCTTTAGTTTCATTATCAAATGCAAGAATTGGATTTTTCTTTAATTCAGTTTGATATGGTTTCTGTGATTTTTATCAGATCATTTTAATTCAGATGCAATTTGACTGTAGAAATTTGACACCATTAACTGAAATTTGGAGATTGTTACGAATATGAATTAGACTGCTTGTCTGTTTGCTCAAAATTAAAGCCACTGTCGTACACAAACACCATATGCATGTGCTTATGTTTTTACCAAGTGAAATCAGGGGAGGAAACTGTGTCAGGTCACTAAATGTGATATTCCTGAAATCGGGAGACCTATCAAGTCAGCAAAGGTCAGGTCACTCGATGTGACCTTTCATTCAGTTGATTATTGTTTATCGAGAATCTTTCACTCGTATGGAGACATCACCATTGCCGGTGAAGGTTTGCAAAATTTAGGTCTATTCTTGGCATTTACGGCCTTTGAGCAGGGAAGGATCTTTTTCATGCCACACCTGCTGCGACGTGGGACCTCGGTTTTTGTGGTCTCATCCGAAAGACTGCCCTCTTTGGTCGCATCTTACGACAAGCAAGGGGTACTGAGGACCTATTCCAACCCAGATCCCCACTCCATTTGACGTGCCCAGGAAAGTTGAATGGTGAGCTTGTGTTCGATTCTCAAACAAGATTCAACCTTGGCATGCAACGCTCGATGTAAATTGCTATTGTGTGGCTACATCCTTAGAGTTCAGGTACTACACCCAAGGGCAGGGAGAACTGTCCTACGTTAAAATACCTTGCTGGTAAACTCAAGATTACAAGGACTATTTGACCCCTAGGAATAAGTGTGCTGTGGGCACGAGTCCTGATGAAACAGTTGTTTCTTTCAGTATGCCTGAAGTTAACTGGATCCAAAATATCAACGGTAATTTCCTGAAATTTTTGGCCTTTTGACATAAAAGAATTTTTTTCAAGGCTTGTGGAGCTCGAGTAAACATTTCTTATTTATGCCATGTAAATGACAGAAAATATGGTTTGTCCAAGGCAGTACCTTGTTTTGAAAGAACACCAACAAATAAATTTCATGCAACTCTAAAGTACCAGATCTATTCAAGGGGTGCAAGACTAACTGGAAGGGAAAATGCAACAGACCAGATAGGGATGCAAACCAAGGTCCACTGAATTTCTAGTCAGGTGATCTACCAACTAATCTAACTGGCCATTTGACCGCTACAAAACCTTTTCAGTTGTATGGGCCAACAGTGGCTTTACTCCACTATACAAGTACGGATGTATATCTGTCCAAGTACACTTACTACAAACCACAGGCAATTGCATCGCTTGGGGGTCGAATTTACTATATAAAGAGTAGTAAATTCGACCCCCAAGCGATGCAATTGCCTTTGCTACAAACAAACCGAAACTTCCCAAGTATGAAAAGTGTAAAAATTGGAACTCTTCAAAAGGAGGTAGAAAAACTTGTTTGTATATTGTTATTGTTGGTACATGAAGACATTGGACAAAAATTAAAACTTGACTCCAAGTGCAGAGTGTACCGTATGAACTTTCTACAAACATGAACCACATCATGACCTGTACAATTCATCAGATCGAACACAAGAACTAAAACATTTACCATTTCCAAAAGATTAACAGGGCAAAAGCGTTAACATAAAATAGACACAATTTCTGATAGTGCATCAGATCCTGAGATGGCTTGCATTGAATCTGGAATTGGTTCCAGAAGTCTGCACTTCTGTGTTCACAATATAATGTTAAGAAGCACTGATGGAGCCTGGTGTGACCCTGGTATGACCTTGACACAGTGACCTTAATTTTTAAAATGCTGCATAATATTGAGCAGGATAAGAAAATAGATAATGGCGTTGGGAACATTCCCTTTATGTCTTTCTTCAAATCTACTCACACATATAACAGACAATCAAAAGTTGTTAAAAATTTTAATAACTTTTTTTTCAATATGAAGCAATGTTTGGCTGACTCGTCTGATTGTTTTAGCAATCAGTTCTGCATAAAAAAGAAATGACTGATTAACTAGTAAACAAACAAGTAGTTACACTCGCTGTTTCATCAGAGAAATTAATATAAACAAGCAACGTCTCTCTCTGATTATATGAACACAGATGATTTAAATACACGCTACATAATGAAATTAAGTACACGTGTACCGAATTGTGGAACTGTCCTACCTAAACACATAACATAGACACTGTAACAAAAACAACACATTTTGATCATGATGAAGAAACACAAATTTGAGCTCAATGAGAATGCATTCTGCTGATTTGATCTTGTAAATATCAAGTTTAGCACCTTGGTCATAATGCATAATGTTACAAATATAACGGAAAAAATTCCCCCTTTACAACTGCACAGTGTTACTAGGTTTACGAAACAAGATGGATTCAAAAAATGTAATTGTTTTTTGGATACTCATCTAGAAAAATAATTTCCAGCAGGCTGAGACTGAAATCTTTTGACAATTTCTTGGTTTTTAATCCAAATTCAGAACAGAAAATGCTTGCAATGATTTAAATATATATATAAGGAAATTCTCAAACCATGAAGCATCTCCAGAAAAATGCTCAGCAATGCATGATTAATATTTATTAAGAAATTTCTGAACTGAAATGCATTTTCTCTATGGATATTTCAATATCTGAATTTGAGTACTTAATTAAAAAAAATACTTCAAATCAATGGATCCAGGTATGAAATGTGGCGTTAAACATTGCTGACTGCTATTTAAAAAAACAATAATGTTTTTTCATTTCACTTGGCCTAATTTCAGCCCAGAATTAGTAAATCCTTCATTTAAGTGAACTGGTCAAAAGAAAGTAAAGATGAAATAAAAAAATTCAAATACATTATGCTATCAATGTACATTTTTCCATGGCTGTAGTGGTAAATATACACATGCTGTTAACATTAATTCCTATGGAAACCTTCATGCGTAAGGTGTCAGTTTTATGATGCCAATATACTTTTGACATAAGAATTGTGATTCAAACTAACAGACTCAAGAAGTAATAAGCACATTATTCAAACAACCACCATGCATAAATTTCTACAGTATTCACGGAATGACAAAGTTCTAAGTCGCAGCGATATAAGTCAATAATGTAATGAAACGAGACTCGACTTTCATACAACCCTGTAGAAAAGAGATACTTTGTTCAGTACTGTAGTTGGAAGCGCTGCACAGTCAACATATCACAGTTATATTGTATTATGCCAGAATGCAATAAATATGCTCTGTCGTACACCCTTGTTCAGCTATTGAAAAGAAAAAGGCTCGCACTAAAAAAAAAATCAAAGAAATACACATTAAAGACAAATTTGGAACTAGTCAGATTAGTGTAATACTGAGTAAGGAAAAATATCCCAGAGTTTACAGCTGATTCTAATCTTAATTGATTCTACTTTGAGCAAAAGGATGTATTCCACATTCTTAAAATACAATTCTGAGACTGACTTGTTCACTTGTACATGTATATTCAAAGCATTCGATACATATTGCTGTAACAATTTAGCATTTTGTATACACTGTATTACTATATTTTTTAGCCTTTGTATAACAAAACTTGGTCGAGTTTAAATTCAACATTTTGTTATTTGAAAATGTGTAAACTTCCATGATGTATGTGGTTTAAAAGAGTGTTTTATTTCAAAAAGAAAATTGTGAGTAGGGAGAATACCGAAACATTTCCTGTTACATATATCCAAGTTTATAGATAAAAACCGGGTCTTAGTGAGACAGAGAGCGAGTAGAAAACTACAGTAAAACACGCTTATAACGAATTCACACTTATAACGAATTCAGGCTTATAACGAACACACTTATAATGAATTCACGGTTATAATGAATTCATGCTGCAAAATGATATTTACTCCCCTATGAGAGGAAAACAACAAATTTTGTATTGGTTATAACAAAGTTTGGTTATAACGAACTGTTTTTCACTGGCCCTAGAGGTTCACTATAACCGTGTTTTACTATACAAAGAAAAGAATGAACAGCCTGCACTAATGTACTACAGATCCTTGCGTCTCTTTATGTATGAAGTCCAATATTGCACTGAAAATCACTTATCTCACATTCACACTAATTAAAACTAATCGTACAATTGCACTCTTGTGTATACAAATGGAAACAAGAATCCTTCCAGTATGGAAGTCTGAATAAAATAATCCTCTCAATCTTCTTGAGGGTCTTCTTTCCCTTTTGTCACTACTTGGAATCAAGAGGGGCTGGCTGTGGTCCCGCCTGTCGACGTTGTACCTCTGGTGACCTTGTAGGTTTCTTCATGACAGGAGGTTTGACCTTAGGGGGAAGTTTAGGTTTCTCGGCAACAGGAGGTGGCTGTTTATGTCCCGTAAAACCACTAGGTGGAAGCACTGGGGGTACAGAAATAGATGATGTCATTGATGAGGTCATTGAGGATGACATTTCTGATGAGGTCAGTGATGATGTCATAGAGGCTGACATAAGGGGAGAAAAGGGGGGGTCTTTACTAGAGCCCTCCCTAGCACTTCCTCCTCTTTTCTTCCCAGCAAATGATCCCAGGAGTGGACTGGTCATAAAAGTTGACCCCCCTTGTTCAGCCTCTAAGAAATGCCCGGATATATTCCTAGGCATGGAGTTAGCTTTTTTCAGCGTGCCTTGATTGGACTGAGCGAATGTATCAGCAGTTGTTGTAGGGCTGTCGGGCTCACTTAGGTCCTGAGGGGACACGTTAGCACCTTCTGTAGGGAGATCTAGAACCAGATCTGGAGTGTGTTTGGGGGTGTGTTTGATGGTCGGTAAACTCATACGCTTGTCTGTCCTCTGTTGCATCTCCAGTGACCGGAGTCCTGACACCACCTCAGCCAGAGCACTGTCAATATCAGCACTTAAATCATCCTTAACATCTTCCTCCTCAACAATTCTTAAGGAATCTGTCCTTCTCTTCACCTCCAGTTTTGGGGAGCTATTGGTCTGTGCTGCGGGAACATTAACACTAGTGGAGTCTGTGTCTGCCATCGAGGACCGAGGGGTCCCTGAGGGGGTCATGTGGGGGGAGGGCTTCTCTGGGTTGCTGTCGTTTGTCGTGGTCTGTGGGGGTGGCTTCTCGGGCTGGTCGGGCTCAGTGAGGATTGTGGGGAGCTTTGATGCACTGGCCTTGCTCAAGGTCGACGATCGGCTAACTCCGTCTTCGTCGGGCTGACTTCTCTTCTCCTCAGGACTAGAAAAAGAGAAAAAAAAAGTTTTAGAATTCTCAGAAATCTCTTGCCATCCACTCTTCATTAAAAGTCTTTTTCTGACAATTCTGTTCATTGGTTATCTTAATGTAGTAAACTGTGAATATCTCAACTTCCATTCATTGAAGTTCTGAACAGAAATGTGAACTTATTATAAAGTGCTGAAACATTGCAATTGTGAGATGAATCCCAGCTATTAAAAGTGTCTGATGATACATGTATATATAGGTAAAATCAACACCGTGTTAGGGGTTAGGAAAATCACTCAGTGACATAAACCGGTGTCGTTACAAGAGAATTTATAAAAAAAAAACCAAAAAACAAAAAGTTCAAACAAAACCATGTTTTTCTAGTGTGTGCTGGACGTAACTTGATAAAAAGATCAAAGGTATAGATTGTGGATAGAAAAAAATGCATGACTGAGTAATTACATTTGGAGTAATTAGAAAATGACCGCATAAATCACAGGTATTTGATTTTACCTGTCCATTGATTGATAAATGCGACTCCTCCCATCTGGAGAGAGAAAAGGTCTCACTGTCATGAAATAAATGTTTTTATTTCAATAAACTAAATATCACAGTGCCTGGCAGATTCAGGTAACTACCAGCACCATGTGGTTTATGACCGTACAAGGCATCTCAGGACAATGACATAAACATGCTATCTGGTGTAAACAGCCGTGGCTGCAATTGGCACGACAAAATTTTTTTGTTTAACATTACATAAACCAACTTTTATTTGTCACGATTTTTCAGCAATCAAACAGTTTGCTGCGACTAATTTTCGCGACAGAGATAATCTTAAACACGATAGATATTAAAGGACTGGTCTGCAGCGAGAAATTTTCATGGCAAGGTTCTAGTCAACTTCACGAAAATTTCTCGCATGTAAACAAAAGTTGGTTTTTAGCGCCTTTTTTTTTTTTTTTGGATATACGGTACTTTAAACAATATTTTACCTCACATTAGTACCTATCAACTTAAAAGTACCAATTCCCAAGATACACGTTTCATTCACTGAGCATGCGAACTCTCGTTCATAGCCTGCCGATGCAGAGTAATATACCCAGACATCATAACATACATATATACACATTTTATGATTATGAACCCTCCATGCATTTAAGTAATTCTTAACCCCGTCCCTTCTACCTCTGGGATATCTACGTGACAGATTCTCGTAGTATGACTCGCTAGACGTGTGCACAAGTTTCTGTTATCTGAAAGCAGTAACTATTGGATATCATTAAAACAGGAGAGTACAACGCCCATAGTAAAACAGGAGAGTACAATGCCCATAGTAAAACAGGAGAGTACAACGCCCATAGTAAAACAGGAGAGTACAATGCCCATAGTAAAACAGGAGAGTACAACACCCATAGTAAAACAGGAGAGTACAACACCCATAGTAAAACAGGAGAGTACAATGCCCATAGTAAAACAGGAGAGTACAATGCCCATAGTAAAACAGGAGAATACAATGCCCATAGTAAAACAGGAGAGTACAACGCCCATAGTAAAACAGGAGAGTACAACGCCCATAGTAAAACAGGAAAGTACAATGCCCATAGTAAAACAGGAGAGTACAACGCCCATAGTAAAACAGGAGAGTACAATGCCCATAGTAAAACAGGAGAGTACAACACCCATAGTAAAACAGGAGAGTACAATGCCCATAGTAAAACAGGAGAGTACAATGCCCATAGTAAAACAGGAGAGTACAACGCCCATAGTAAAACAGGTGAGTACAACGCCCATAGTAAAACAGGAGAGTACAATGCCCATAGTAAAACAGGAGAGTACAACACCCATAGTAAAACAGGAGAGTACAACGCCCATAGTAAAACAGGAGAGTACAACGCCCATAGTAAAACAGGAGAGTACAACGCCCATAGTAAAACAGGAGAGTAAATTTGTGTTTACATTAACTTTATCTTACTTATCATAACAAGAGGTCCACAATGCTCACCAGAGGCACCTGACATACAAACATCTAGAAACTTGGCAACTTTCACTGTGGTCCCATTTCACTATTAAAGTGGAGGTATTTGTATTTTGATAAATTGCAGGTCTTTGCTGCTATAGAAATTTCTTATTTCAAGCCTCATTGGCCTCATCAGACTCTGGTGGCAGTTATCTGAGTACATTTAAATCTACCTACATCAAACGATTTTGCAAACATGAAGGTTTTTTTTTTTTGCAACTGATCCTGTGATCCTAAAAAAAGCCTCTTATTTTCATTATTGTGAACACAATTCAGTCTTTTACAAGAGATGCCATAGTTGGTTGGAATTGGTCCAATAATTATGAAGAGTTTGTAAACACAAACAGTCAACAAATATAAAGACAGATGACATAAATTTGATCAATAAAAGCTTGCTACAGTCCCCCTCCCCCCAGTTCAGTAAAATCCTTCAACGATTCCTTAATGGTTACTTACGGGTGTTTGAGGTTGATGTAGCGGTCCGGGATGAGTCCCTCCTTCCCCTGGTAGAGCCCCTCCCACCAGTCACTGGACACGCGGTGGTACACCAGCAGAGTGTCATGCTTTTTAAACGACAGCTCCCTCTCCGTCCTTCCCTCAAAATCATACAGCGCTACAGCTTCAAAGATCTGAGCATCTGTCAAAAACAAAAGGCCACAAGGCACAATGAGAAAAAATAAGATCTGAGCATCTGTCAAAAACAAAAGGCCACAAGGCACAATGAGAAAAAATCAGTTGGTACAATTATTTTATAACAGGATCCGTCTAGGAAAGCTCTGAGATATCATTCTGCATGTACATGAACCTTCAAAACTTCTATTTTTGTTTCTATAACATCATCTGGATAATTTCAGTATTATAGTTAGTGAATTTCTGACCTTTCAAACAATGGGATGTTTTTTCTTTACTGAATTTTTGAAAGATTTAACCAACTTGAGGATGCATTTGGGAATAAATGCTTCAAAACAATGACTGCCATGCTCCCCCCCCCCCTTTTTTTAGTTTGATTAAAACTACTTCTAATTTTCTAATCATAACCAACTGTTTAATATTTTCAGACATTTTTGTTAATTTGGGCACATGCTTTACTTCCATTCTGTTATTCAAGTAACATTTTGAAAAAAAAAATCAGAATTACCCCCCCCCCCAAAAAAAAGAAACCCAACCAACATAAAATCATCCGGCTTCTTGGCAAGAAATCAGTGATGTAATTATTCTTCCCGAGAAATTGTATAACAATTTTCAATATACATGTTGCTTTTATACAAATCATAATACTCGATACTTTTTTACATATAATAATACTCGTTGCTTTTATACAAAATCATAATACTTGTTGCTTTTATACATATCATATTACACGTTGCTTTTATACAAATCATATTGCTCGTTGCTTTTATACATCCCAAACCGGTACTACACCATACCTGCGGTCGATAGATCCCTGTTTTACAATATGCCAGCCCTGACGTGTGTGTGTTAGTATATATACACATATAACAAAGCAGTGCTGTTACTATACAATCCAGTGGTCATTCTGATTAACCAACATGTTATCTTAATTCCATGCAAAGTCTAGCGTCGCCTACTGACAATTGTACCAACTTCATACAAAGGATTCGATCTTGAGGCCTGTAACATAATGCAATTAGAACAAAATAATGACCAACGTACCACAGAAACAGAATTCAGTAACACTGACCTCCTACCACAGAAACACTGACCTACCACAGTAACACTGACCTACCACAGAAACACCGACCTCCTATCACAGAAACACTGACCTACCACAGAAACACCGACCTACCACAGAAACACTGACCTACCACAGAAACACCGACCTACCACAGAAACACCGACCTACCACAGAAACACTGACCTACCACAGAAACACCGACCTACCACAGAAACACCGACCTACCACAGAAACACCGACCTACCACAGAAACACCGACCTACCACAGAAACACCGACCTACCACAGAAACACCAACCTACCACAGAAACACTGACCTACCACAGAAACACCGACCTACCACAGAAACACTGACCTACCACAGAAACACCAACCTACCACAGAAACACTGACCTACCACAAAAACACCGACCTCCTACCACAGAAACTTTCACCAACTTACCACAGAGACAGAATTCAGTAACATCGACCTACCACAGAAACAGAATTCAGTAACATCGACCTACAGTGTACCACAGAAACAGAATTCAGAAACACCGACCTACCACAGAAACACCGACCTACCACAGAAACACCGACCTACCACAGAAACATCGACCTACCACAGAAACAGAATTCAGTATCACAGATATGGCCAACCTCCTACTACAGCCACATTGAGTTCTTCCATCACATAATCGCAGGAGATTGTGTACCAATCGAAATATTACAAGTCGTCCATTTTCATTTTCTATACAATTCTATACGTAAACAATGTCCCAAAAATTTACTATCTACAAACAGTTAAGGGGTGAGACAAAAAGTTCAATGTCTGACAAAAAACTAAATTCAAATAGTTTTCACCAAGATCCCCCCACCCCCTTTAAAACTTAATATGATGAATGTTGAAACTATTCTATCAACAAGTAAAAACATATGATTATAAATAACACTCTGTACACCTTTTCTACTAGCTGTTTAATAACAAATGAAAGTGAACATTAAAATTATTAAATGTTCATCAAAATATAATACTATGTGGTTTAAATAACAGTTGCTTGTCTTATTATTTTTTCTTCACTAAAGTGCAATTAATGTCGGATAACAGAAACTTAGGAAAAATGTTATCCCCTTCCCCCTAACTATTTGAAATTATAATGTAGATTTTTTTTTTATCTGAAATCGATCTTTTGATCTCGCCCCTAAAATGGACTGTTACGAAAAACTGTAGATTAGCGTGAGAAAGATGTATCCCTTAGTAATTTATTAACTAGTTTCCCAAAATGTGGTCATGTAAATAGATACATGGCCTTCCTTCTAGATCTGGCTAGTGGGTTAACCCTTTAATTAATTAGATCGGTAGAGCACTGGGTTAACCCTTTAATTAATTAGATCGGTAGAGCACTGGACTGTAGTGTTAGTGGGTTAACCCTTTAGTTCGATCGGTAGAGCACTGGACTGTCATGCCAAAGGGCCAGGGTTTGATCCTCAGTGACGCAATATGTTTCTGTTACATTTGGCACCACCTTGGGACTCGGGTGCCCTTAGTCAGAACCGGTGGGAAGGCCGTGTATCTAACACTACCACATTAGTAATGCCAAAAATAGTACTTCTCTACCTACAGATAATTATACATCTCCAAATATTACACAGACATTTTGAATACTTTCTACAGCACACACTGTACTTATGACAACACTGTTCAAATCGTACAAATTAGAAACCATTTTCCTATTTCTTAAATCTTTAGGAATCTTTGCAAAATGATTTTCTCAATTTTTCTTTCTTAAACAAATTTATGAAACTCTTTGAAACAAAATACTGTTTTAATCTCGAAACCACATCCTGGACATTGTTACACATGGTTCTCATGACAACAACAGCAGAATGCAAGAACAGCTACGAAACAGAAAATCTCATTCCAAAACGGTCATTTCCTGGGAAACCAATAGCTACAAACAATATATAGGCTGAGTGCTTACTACGGAACCAAAATGGCCGGGTTAGGGAGGGTTATGAACTGAAACAGACACAAATAAATTGAGCAAATTGATTGTTTGTCTCAGGATGTGTTCACTCAATGAATGAAAGCAGAACAGAGAAGTCATCACCCCCCCTCAACATTAAAAGCGACCAGTTAGTGTATCGAAGCTATAAACCATTGCTGTGTGTGTAAATATATAACGTAGCATAGTGAAGCTGTGTGGTTAGGGAGTTTAAATGGTTAAAAATTTATTTTTCTCCAGGATTTACATTGAGAAAACATGAATTCTTTCAAATTCACTACGATACCGTAAAATCACTCATGTAAAATCGCTCGCAATAAACCCATTTTTTTTTCATGATGTCAAATTGGAGGAAGATAGAAATATTCGGGTAGAAGTGTAACTTTTCTTCATTTTATTTCACTTTCTTATATCATGGAAAATTTAAAATCATTGTTCCCTTTAATTCCCCCCTCATGAAAAGCAATGATTTTCTGGTATTTTCACGGGGTCAAATTTTTGCCGCATCAGAAAGAGTACCATTTTTCTGAGCTCTTCATTTCTTGATTCAGGAGTTATCTTGAAACTTTATGGCGCCTCCCCCTCCCCCCTGTTAACGGAGAATTTGGATTTATGGGTCTGATAAAAATCTGACCCCCCCCCCTCCTGAAAATTAGCGATTTTACAGTATGTTGTGATGCTCTTTCAATCTCTGATGTATGTCCTATTCATTCATTGATGTGAACACAACAGTCCAATGAAAATAGGCAAGCTCTGAATAATAAATGAATTCATTCAGAAATAAAAAAAAAAAAAAAAAACCAAAATGGTGGTGTGAGAACTGAGATATAAATAGATATGTCTTACATCCTTACCTAGCGAAGACCCTGGAAGAGCACTCAACCGTGTCATTACCGTGGTTACAGCATACATGTTAAATGGTTCAGTGAATTTCAAATTGTGGTGAAATAAATGAAAGTGAGATTCTGTGATTAAAGCTTAAAATACTATCCCAGTGAAAAAATATCTAATGTTTGTAGTCTGTTTTGTATCTTGTGTAAATATAACAGTTTTGCAAAATTTTACAAAATAATCCTTCATGTCTTGTTAAGGGAAATTAACATTTCTGGATGAATAGTTTCTCTGTTTGTAAGATTCAGTATACAGTGTTCATTAACATAATATGGTAGATATAATGTTGAGTAGTATTGTGTGGTAGATATAATGTTGTTGAGTAGTATTGTGTGTTGGATATAATGTTGTTGAGTAGCATTGTGTGGTGGATATAATGTTGAGCAGTGATGTTGTGGGTATAATAATGTTGAGTAGTATTGTGGTAGATATAATGTTGTTAAGTAGTATTGTATGGTGGATATAATGTTGAGTAGTAATGTGGTAGATATAATGTTGTTGAGTAGTATTGTGTGTTGGATATAAAGTTGTTGAGTAGTATTGTGTGGTAGATATAATGTAGCTGAGCAGTATTGTGTTGGATATAATGTTGTTGAGTAGTATTGTGTGGTAGATATAATGTTGTTGAGTAGTATTGTGTGGTAGATATAATGTTGTTGAGTAGTATTGTGTGTTGGATATAATGTTGTTGAGTAGTATTGTGTGGTGGATATAATGTTGTTGAGTAGTATTGTGTGGTAGATATAATGTTGTTGAGTAGTATTGTGTGGTAGATATAATGTTGTTGAGTAGTATTGTGTGTTGGATATAATGTTGTTGAGTAGTATTGTGTGGTGGATATAATGTTGAGCAGTAATGTTGTGGGTATAATAATGTTGAGTAGTACTGTGGTAGATATAATGTTAAGTAGTATTGTGGTAGATATAATGTTGAGTATTGTGGTAGATAAAATGTTGAGTATTGTGGTACATATAATATTAAGTAGTATTGTGGTAGACATAATGTTGAGTATTGTGGTAGATAAAATGTTGTCGAGTAGCACTGTGGTAGATATAATGTTGAGTAGTATTGTGGTAGATATAATGTTAAGTAGTATTGTGGTAGATATAATGTTGAGTAGTATTGTGGTAAGATATAATGTTAAGTAGTATTGTGGTGGATATAATGTTGAGTAGTATTGTGGTGGATATAATGTTGAGGAGTATTGTGGTAGATATAATATTGTTGAGTAGTACTGTGGTAGATATAATGTTAAGTAGTATTGTGGTAGATATAATGTTGAGTAGTACTGTGGTAGATATAATGTTGAGTAGTATTGTGGTGGATATAATGTTGAGTAGTATTGTGGTAGACATAATGTTGAGTATTGTGGTAGATAAAATGTTGTCGAGTAGCACTGTGGTAGATATAATGTTGAGTAGTATTGTGGTAGATATAATGTTAAGTAGTATTGTGGTAGATATAATGTTGAGTAGTATTGTGGTAAGATATAATGTTAAGTAGTATTGTGGTGGATATAATGTTGAGTAGTATTGTGGTGGATATAATGTTGAGTAGTATTGTGGTAGATATAATATTGTTGAGTAGTACTGTGGTAGATATAATGTTAAGTAGTATTGTGGTAGATATAATGTTGAGTAGTATTGTGGTGGATATAATGTTGAGTAGTACTGTGGTAGACATAATGTTGAGTATTGTGGTAGATATAATGTTGAGTAGTACTGTGGTAGATATAATGTTGAGTAGTATTGTGGTAGATATAATGTTAAGTAGTATTGTGGTGGATATAATGTTGAGTAGTATTGTGGTAGATATAATGTTAAGTAGTATTGTGGTGGATATAATGTTGAGTAGTATTGTGGTAGATATAATGTTAAGTAGTATTGTGGTGGATATAATGTTGAGTAGTATTGTGGTAGATATAATATTGTTGAGTAGTACTGTGGTAGATATAATGTTAAGTAGTATTGTGGTAGATATAATGTTGAGTAGTATTGTGGTGGATATAATGTTGAGTAGTACTGTGGTAGACATAATGTTGAGTATTGTGGTAGATATAATGTTGAGTAGTACTGTGGTAGATATAATGTTGAGTAGTACTGTGGTGGATAGATAGAAGTGAATTATTCTGAGTAAGGACAGTTATTAAATCAACCCAACAGTTGCTGTACTCCAGAGAAACAGTCGATCTGTAGGCAGGGATTTCTCTCTTTTATTTGAATAAAGGAGAAAAGTTACATAAAAGTACATGGAGTTTAAAGATATCTTGCATTTATGGATACGAAAAATGGGCTTATCTATGTGTCTTTGATCACACACTAACATCAATCGGAACCGCTCGCCCTTTACTCCGTAAAACATTTTATGGAGTAAAGGACGAGGGGTTCTGAATGACACTAACATGTTCCCTGCATTCAGATCTGGTAAAGAATGAGAGAAAAATCACACCAACAGACACACACACATCCACATACCATCATCATCTTCATCATCGCTAGTGACAGAACTCGGATCGACTTCTATGTCCGTTATATCATTGTAACTCTCTCTACTGAAAAAAAAACAAAAACATTAAAGTCTTTCTAAATTGTCGATCGATTCCTACTAGTCCATGTATACACTGGTTTGCAAGCTCAGTTCTGATATAATATCATTCTATTATACCTTTATTAATTTTCAGAAAAATGCAGTCGATAGATAAAATATTAACAATTTTCATAAATTGGAATTTAAAAACTATTCTGAACTGTTATGTTGTCAATCCATGCTAATATGATAACAGAAAAATTACAATAATAGGGATGTATGATATCACACAATATAACACTGTATTACAATAATAGGGGTGTATGATATCACACATTATAACACAGTATTACAATAATAGGGGTGTATGATATCACACATTATAACACAGTATTACAATAATAGGGGTGTATGATATCACACATTATAACACTGTATTACAATAATAGGGGTGTATGATATCACACATTATAACACAGTATTACAATAATAGGAGTGTATGATATCACACATTATAACACAGTATTACAATAATAGGGATGTATGTGATCACACAATACGACACAGTATTACAATAATAGGGGTGTATGATATCACACATTATAACACTGTATTACAATAATAGGGGTGTATGATATCACACAATATAACACAGTATTACAATAATAGGGATGTGTGATATCACACAATATAACACAGTATTATAATAATAGGGATGTGTGATATCACACAATATTACAATAATAGGGATGTGTGATATCACACAATATAACACAGTATTACAATAATAGGGGTGTATGATTTCAACGTTCACACATTGTAATTCAAGGCTTACTCTGGGTCATCGACGATACACTTCTCGTAGACTTCGCCGCCCTCAAACGTGAAGATATCTTCATGATGGATGATGATAGTTTTAATGACCTCATGAACGTTTCCCTGGTACGAGACTTGGTCACGGTCTGATGGGATTGGAAGAAGTGTCGGACCGAAACAGATGGCCAGGTTGTACGGGTCCATCATGTTCTCATCTGAATACTCTGATAAACTGAAACAGAAAGTATGCTCCATCTGACGTCAAAATAATGAATGTTTGAAATATATGATGCAATCTACCAATACGTATATTATATTGCCACTGGTATGTTTCACACAAAACGAGAAATCATCATTACTCTTCAGTAGAAATTACTAACTCGAAAACTTTTGTAGCTAATTGATATTGTTTTTGTGGCCAATTTTATTGTTTTCGAGATTAATTAATATTGTTTTTGTGTCTAATTAACACTGTTAAACAAACTTACATAATGAATACCAATTCTTTACAATTAAAATCTATCAGCATGTTATTTTTTCACTCTACAACCAAAGGGAGCTTACTGCATATACACTTGATTATTGAATGATTTGTACATCTTTCCGACGTTGACTTACTGATTGAGGAAGGCGAAGAGATACCGCATCACCACCAGTACACACCGCGGTAACGGCGACAGCAGATCTTTAATCTTCTCCACCCGCTGTCCGTCATCTAATTCTGAAATGTAGAGGCACTCGCCTTGAACTCCAAAACCCACCATACACGATCAATACGTCCGTCCGGACTTACCGACAACATCGATAAGTCCCTGAACATATTGAACATGTATGGTGGGCCTTGGACAGCAGAAATCAGGCAAGGATTACACAGGGGTGTGGCAGTATACAGGGTGACACGATGTCAACAGAGGTCAAGGGTCATCATTGACATGCACTCACACTATGTCAACATGCAGGGTGGGGGTATAAATATACATACACAAATAAAATGATAAAACTTCATCTCATTCACAATCAAAATATGTTTCTAACTTTTTTCCAAGATACCAGCATTTCCACTTTATCTCGCATCGAAAAACGATTTCAAAAAGAGATTCTCGAATTTTTAACAAGCAAAGCAAAGAGCACAGTTTCCAATCAAATATGTGTTAATATGACTCTAAATGAAGAGAGAAAGCAAACTTGCTGTAGTAATGCATGGAGTTTAAATAGCGAATAAGTTTGTATGAAAACAGCAGCAGAATTTACCAGAGACCAAGATATATAGATATACAGAACAAAGGTTAGATAGAAACAAGTTAGTAAAACAAGCCCAGCATGCATGTTCAATTATGTTTTACTTAAGCTCTTTTGGTGTTTAGATTATATCAAAAGTGTTGAATATCATAACTCATAAATATGATTAACTGGTACTATCCAATACGGTTAAACCTTTAAGAGATATTCGTACATCAGTTATAAGAAAGTGAATATTTGCTAGTCTCTGTGCTGTTAGTAAGTTGAGATAATTATTACTCCCTGACAATCAAACACTTACTACTCCCTGATATCAACTCGTCAAACAGAGGCAGAGGAAACAAAGGCTCGCGTAGCTCCCTGAAGTAAAGTTTGAGAACCCCAGCCACTGAATTAATGTCACTGGGATCCATGTCAATGAGCGGATCTTCGCCTACAAGTAGTCAAAACAAATGAAGTCAGTGTGCGATCATTTAATTCATGACAGCCTATTACTGAGGATTGTGGAGATTTTACAGTCTCATTGGGATGTAATTTTGGGGGTGTGGTTCCTATACACTGAAACATTATATATAAATTGTGTATTTAGTTGTGGTTTGAAATTCTTGGAATCCATGAAAACAGAGCCCCCACAAAATTGAATGAATTCGTTCTTTCTGTACCTCGGGGAAACAAAAGTACATTTCCTGGTTATATCTCCTCATTGGCCACAACAGAAATCAAACTATAGCGTCCTCTCTTGTAATTGGTCAGAATGGTAGGACAGTGATACTTACAAATATTTAATTTCTTGTCATCAAAAACCCTTCTTTACTTTTTGAAACAATTAACATTGCATTAATTAATGACAATTCTACAGGTGCAAAATACAGCATGCGAGAATCTGTACGAACAAAAAATCCAAAATCAGTTCCAACCTTTCTCGAACTCCACCCTGAATTCGTTGATTTCTACCTGAGCACCGGACACTCGGAAAATCCCCTGATGATGCATGCCTACAGATAAATAAAAAAATAGCCAGTTTGATAGATAAAATGTGAAGCCCAGGTATATTGAAGTCTGACTGAATTCATTAAAATTTCTTACCATATAAGTTAATTGCCCGTACACAACTTTTAATAACAAGTGGAATTTCCTGCCCAGTTGCCTGAAATAATATGATTCTCCAATCTTATATGTGCATAGAAGCAGTATAAATACACAATAGCACAAAAGAAAATTGCAAGTAAAAATTCTGGTACAACCAGCTATACCTTTCTATTCATATTACTGACAAGTCTTATTTTTAGCACATTTACAAGGATTTCCAAGCCATAATTAGAACATACATCACAGTATTCCTCCAGGCTTCCCCCAAATAGTTTGGGCTGTCCAACCAATTGACTTCGACCAATCCGCCTCTTTTTTGGTTTTGGGGGTAACGAGGGCGGTCTGCTGAAAATCAGGAAGTATTACACCATGCAGCAACATTTCATGCATGCAAAAACATGTACCGTATACATTAACCATAATCAATACATCAAATGGTCTCCTTAATCATGAACAGACAGCACTATAACACGTATACATTTACTATCATCAATACATCAAAACCCAAACATATTTCTAGTCTCCCTAATCATAGACAGACAGCACTATAATACACACACTACAAATACAATGAGAAATGATAAGCCTCTTCCTATTATCTTTAGGACATGTGTAGCATGTTTGATGATGATAGTCTTAGACTAATGTTTCTGTTTGAGGCACAAGGTGCTTGCTGAAAGACACATTGTGTCAAAACTTCATATGACCCGTATATGATAGTGTGAAATAACACAGTAAAACATCCTTATAATGAATTCATGCTTGCTGCAAAGTGAGAATTATTCCACTGTGAGAGGAAAATAACCAAAATTTTATTGGATATATATATATCTATATATATATATATATATATATATAAAACAACGTTTGGTTGTAGTGAATTGTTTATTGCTGGCCTTGGAGGTTCACTATAACCATGTTTTACTGTCAAGATAAATTTTCAAAACCAAACAATGAAAAATGATGCAAGTAAGGTTAAAAATCATTTTGTGTCCTTGACCTTTGACCTTACCCTGAAGTGGAAATGTTGTCCCCTAAGGCTCTTTGGATCACGCTGTACTTTCCCTGTAGTCGAGAAATCTGGTTACAACTCTGGGTGTATTTTCTGAATTTCTGTCAATGGAAGATATGACAATAACAGAATAAATTCTACAATTTCTACATGTATATAGTGGCACTGATAATAGATAAATAAGATGTGCATTTACGACTATACAAAATGAAAATACTGCTCAAGAAGCACACAAAGAAATTGCAGAGTGTATGACTTTTGTTACATGAATATAAAAGCCCTCCATCTCCAACCATTCGCTTCGTTGTTTGGCAGCCTCGTGTGGAGATTTCGGTGGTGGGTTCTCCTCTAGAAAGAAGCTGGACACGTCGTAATTTCTGCCGGTGATCATGTCATTGAGTGATTTCTCCGTGGCCTCCATGGTTTTCCATGTCTCGTCGTTGTCGAGCCGGAGTTGAACCAGGCGATCACCAATGGCTTTGTACCTCTGGAGAATGTCGTCCTGTACTGGCTTCTGGGCGCTGATTTGTTGGACCTGGGAAATCATTCAATGGAATGGTAAAGTTTTATAATAAACAGAACAATAAAATATTATGATAAACAGAATAGTAAAATATACAATAGACAGAATGATGATAGATAACAATAAATAGAATGGTGAAATGTTTCATTTCTAACACAGTTGCTGAAACAGTAATCTTTTCATTTCTCTAAAATCACAAAACCTCTTATCATAAAGATATATTCAGAAATCTAGCTCACAGTGAATTTGTGGAGGGAAAAAAATCCTTTTCTACCAAAAGTATCATTCAACATTGAAGACCTCATTGAACAAATGTTACGAGTCAATGTAAATGATAGTTTCTGTCAAGTTAACTAAAAATCAATCTTAACTAACGGAGAAGTAACTGTACTTCAACATATTGATTTGAAATTCTGTGTCTCCAAACAACAGGGATTAAATTCCTCGCACAGTAAACATCCTTTAATAGGATTTGTTTTAAAAATCTATAACAAGGTTTTCACAATATAATTCATGTACTTTACATGAAGTCATAATTTCTACTGCGTCACAGACTTCCATTAAAACAAGTTAATTCCACTAAAATTTGCTCTGTATCGTGATCATGTGACATCGATTTCTAGCCATCTTTTTGAATTTGCAGCTCTAAATTATTAACTTACAATGATTTTAGCATTACTTTAATTTTAAACAAAATTTTATTTAATTCTGAATGGGATGATGAAATTCTCCTCAATTCTATATGGGATTAGGCATTACTTTTAAATAAAGATAGAAACTTGGTGAGGATCCAGCATTTTATTGTGGTGGATCTAAAAGCAGTGGGTAGTGTAACCTTTGATCTACCATCATTGGATGGATGTACATTGTAAAAATCCGGCTGTATTATAAATACAGCAAAACCAGTAATTTTAATGAATCTATTTTCATAAAATTATATTCCTGATCTATACAGATGACATCTTTGCGAGCCATTGATATTGTACTGATATATATTTTTTTGTATTTCCAGCAAACCCTTTGATAATAAAATCTTCACCAAAAAAAAACCCAACAAAAAACCAGTCTGAAGTATCATATCCCCTCACAATCTACATATACTCTCATGATCTACATATCCCCCTCACAATATATGTATCCCCCCCCCCCCCCCCCCCCCCCGATCTACATCCCCCTCATGATCTATGTATCCCCCTCACAATCTACAGTACCCCCTCACAATCTATTTATCCCCCTCACAAACTACAGTACCCCTGTTGAGATCACTAACCTCGTCTCCTTTGCAGGGCTGGAAATCGAATTTTTTCGGTAGCATAAAGGCTGCATTGTAGAGCTCTATGAATCGCTGCTTGTCTGACTGAGCGTCCAGGTCCCCCACACATTTCTGGATCACCTCGATAGCGTTTTGGTGAGTCTTACTAATGTTTTTATGACACGATTGGTACATCATCATCGTGCACCGTACAGAGTTATGATAACCAAAGTCCATGCACTGAAAAAAAAACAACACACATCAGAACAATATCATAACCAATACTACAGATACACTGCATGTATGTGCTACTGATGCATTAGTTTTCTGTTCAATTTTTCGGTTGATATTTCAATTTTCCAAAAAAATATCCGAGTCACTTTTTTTTTCATCATTCAATAATCTCTATCTAATTCAGGGTTCGAAATTAGATTATGTCCGTAAGTCTGAAACTAGTGAAATTTGTTGTGGACTATTTAAAATTCCAGTTCGTTAGTACATGTGGATTAGTAAAAATCCAGAAATACATACTGTATTTGGTTCAGACAATCAAAGTTATTGATAAGAGTATGCTTATTGATAAAGACAGTTAAAACTATTGTGCAACTGTTCTGTTGACAATGATTAAATGAAGGTCACAAAAATGAACATGTGGCAGTTTATAGAAGGAGTTGAAAGCAGAAAACTGAAATGGAGGCACCCAAGAAAGAAAGAAAAGGAAAAAATATAATTCCAAAATTTATGATTTTTTTTATGTTTTCAATATCCACTCATATTCGAACAGACTAGTAAAATTTTCTATGAACTATAGAAGCTCTCTAGACACTAGCCTAGACAGATTATCACTTGAAAAAGTTAATTTCGAACCCTGTAATTGATTTTATAGACATGCAAGAAACAGCAGTGCAACATCAAAGTATATTATCAAGATTTCCCCCCAACCAATCAAAATCACTGTATCATATCAATCTAACCCGAATTAAATGATTGATTTATCTCTGTAGTGCAAGATCTGAACTTGACAGGAAAACAGACAGCAGTCTATGTCACTTACAACTATGTCAGATTATTTTGAATAGAGTTATGTCCCTTACGTCAATGAGATCAGAGATGTCATCAGCAAAATATTTGCTGACCCCTGCGTTGGCCGACTCTATACACAGTAAATAGTCATTCCTCGACTTCAGGGCTTTCAGCTTGTTCTCGGAGTATTTGTTCTGCTTCTGTAAAACATAAAATACACAACACTGCAATAAACAGAGAACATTGACCCTGATCATTTCACATAAATCGACTAAGCTATTTCTGGCAAGACTCGTTTCTTATTGCATACTGTTGCAGGTGTTTTTGTTTATGGTTACATACATATATATATCTTGTCACCTCTGGCAAAATTATTATTGTGCTTAACAGTAAAGGGAGTGTTAATTCATAGTGGACCTACTTTCTCTGTCTGCCTCGAAAAGGCCTTTAACTTGCGGTTGCTACTGATGTTTTTGATTGCTAGTAAAAAACTTACTTTCTCTGTTTGCCTCCTGAAGGCCTTTAACTTGTGGTTACTACTGATGTTTTTGCCAGGCCAGTAAAAATCTTACTTTCTCTGTTTGCCTTATCCAGGACTTTAACTTCTTGTTGCTACTGATGTTTTTGCCGGCCAGCTGCTGCTCCAGTTTATTTTTCTGACACTCCACTGTCCGGAGTTTACTTTCTGCTTGCTTGCTCTCTGTTTGATACGTGTGGTAAGTTTTCATGGCCTGAAAAAAAAAAGTCAGAATCATGATATACGAAGCATTCAAATGTGATATGATGGTCCGGTCCAGAGACCGTGTGACCTTGATAAAATATGCATGAAAATCAAACAAAATTAATATAATGCATATACTGTACTAACTCACATTTTAAAAACATCACCTAAATATGGTAAGACATCATTTCGGTAATGTCGTGAGACTTCATTTCCGCTATCTCGCCCTATCAGATATATAGCTCTATCAAATTTATAGACATTGTCTTTGTGAACAATGAGTTTTTTATCACCCACATTTTTTTTAACATTGACTTTGTTATCATTATATATATATATATTTACAAAATTATTCATGAACACAAAAACTGTCTTAGAAATATATTAAAGTGCTGCATGTTAACTGAATTCATCAGGCAACGAAATTAAGGGGAAATACTCGCTAAATGCGAGTTAAAAATTGATATTGCGAGTAAAAAATCACAAGTGATCGCAACTTTTTGCGAGTGAAGAAAAAAACGATCTCTTCCCCGGATTTCCTCGGTTTATTGAAGTTTACAATAATTTTGTGTGGTGTATAGAAACGCTTTACAGAATCAATATACAAGTTTTGAAAAAGTAAATGCGGATCGAATAAATAACTAAGGCCAAGGTCATCTCAGTGATGTCGAAGATGGCCTACTTCAAGCACACTTCGGGCGTCTCAGTGACGTCTGATTTAAATAGCAAGCATGTTGATCTCGTCCGTGTCTACATGAAACAACACATGAAAGTGTGTCATCGTTTCACGCGGTGTCATTCTGTATTCTATAGTCAAACACTTCCGAGTTCGCAGGGTTTTCTTTTCAACTAGAATTTTTTAGATAAAATTTCCAAAAGTTTTGAACATATAGTTTGAATTGGCGCAAACAGTCTTCAAGATTTCAATACACATGATGTTGTAAATAGGTGGTAGATCTCTGGACAGCGAGTACGCCGCACAAGTGTACCCTATGACCCTCACCATGCACCATGTATGTTGTATGGTAATTCATTAAATTTTAAATGAAAGAATTCGCAGTCTTGTTTTTTTATTATTGCACTTTAAAGGAGATTTTTAAAGATTTTCCCAATATTTTGATAAACATGCTTGTTTTCTTAAATTCATGTAAATCAGCAATGGATTAAAAATGCTAGTAAAAGCTCAATTTTGCTAGTTGGAAAATAATTCACTAGCTAAAATTTGCTAGTAGTGAAAAAAGTTAATTTCGATCCCTGATTCATAGGAGCAAATGTCTACTAAATGCGAGTGTAATGTGTTGTTTACATCCTGTCAAGAATATTTCAGCTAATCCCTGCAAAAAGGTTACAGAGAGTTACGTCCCATGTCAAACTAGCTCTTCTACTATTCACTAGATGGTGCCATGTAAAACATCATTTATGATAAGGAAAGTAAATTTCCTGATTTTTGGGAAATAATCCTACATCTGTTTGTCATTTCTCTTGCCATTACCTAGACAGTCTGGGGAATATCCCGACAGATTGCACCTCCAGATGGAGGCTGTTTCCAGCAAAGAGTGGAGTCAATATTATCAGGTCGCCCTGGTTCATATTGCATAACATCCAGAGCAATATTACTCAGAGAAGATAAAGTACAGGAACCTGATTTATGTTATCATATTACATAACTCCCGAAACAATAGATAAAGTAAAGGAACAGATTGATGTTATCAGTGAATCTGGAGTCTTTGATGCTCACTTTTTGAAATATTGCCCATTCCAAAAAGTTTTCATAATTCTGGCTAATCTCCCCCATTCTTTATTTCGTAGAAACTAAATAAAATTTCTACACACAATTTTTCTTTCTTCAAGTTTGCTCTTAGGACTGGAATGAGGAATAGGAAATGCTCCTGAAATAGAATATTCTCAAACAAACCCCGCCCCCTCCAGCAGCTTGTTAGCTAATTATGTAAATAAGGGTGATTTTATTACAGCTGTGCACCTTTAACATTATTTCCTTTAATTTCTACTTGACTGATCACACAGTGAAATCAATATGTCTACCTCACTTTCTCTGGGTCAGCACTCCTTAACAAAGAAGTCTTATTTCCTCCAAGCTATTTCCTATTTTCTACCAATGCTTCCTTCAATATCAATAACTATTCTTTTGATGTTTTCATTGTGTGTTTGCAGTATACTCCATTATCCATAAACGTTCTTGGTTTTTCGGATGGGGGAGGATGTACATATGTGTTTTTCAGATTGAAGCTGTGATATTTTAGTCCCTGTTGAACAGACTGCAGTAGAACAGCTGTGGCTCCCACAGACTGTGAACGCTGAACAAGCACCTGCTTCCTCCTGTAACTTCTGTGGCAGTTCTAAAACGGTGGTTGATTATTATCACTAATTACAACAATTTTCTCAAATAGCTGAGATCTGCACCCAATTTCAATGTTCTGTTTTCCCCCGTTTGCTGTGTTTTCAACTTTTGTTTCAAAAATCCTTGTTAAGTTTTATAAACCAAATGAACGCATGTTTGCAGCATCTTGCTATTGAAATGAATCATTTCCCTTTCACTCTGTGATACTGGGAGAGAAACCATGGCTGCCCTGTTTCTCATTAACTGATAATTCTTCTGACCCGTGACAGCAAACATCTGGAGAAATAGATTTTACCAAACATTTTTTGTTCCCCATTTCATAGCTCATTTGTGTAACCTTCTCAAGTTCAGAGACAAGACACCCCCCTGTCTTTTGGCCTTTGACAATTATTCTGCTACAGAGGAACTCTCAAACCATTTTTTAAAAAAAATTTCTTCTCATCACACATTTCTCTAACAGTCAGCCAGAACCCAGTCTTTGACAATTACCCAGCAGGGGGGATCCATGTGATATCCATGTTAAATTCAATGGAGAAAGATTGGTCCAGATGTGTAACTTCAGATCACGTTGTTTCATGTCAGCTCCAGCTAATTTGGATGTGAAGTGACATTTCATGATGTGGACTGTAATGTAATTTTCTAGATCTGTTAATGTCCTGTTTAATTTGTTTCTATCACCTCTGTGGCTTGTGTTTACACTTTTTGTGGTAAGGCTTGTCTTCTCAGTTTGTCTAATCATCATGTGCTTCTAAACAAAATCTTTTTGTGGCACGTTATAGCTTTGCATTGTAAATCTGCACACCTGACTAATTCTTCAATCTTATGGTTACAGTGTATAAAGCACATTTTGTAAGTATGTTACAAATATGTAATAACCTACACTCAACAAATATCTAATAACTTAACATTTCCCATTTGTAAGTATGTTACAAATATGTAATAACCTACACTCAACAAATATCTAATAGCTTAACACTTCCCATTTGTAAGTATGTTACAAATATATGTAACAACTTAATGCTTTATGTTTCGTAAGTCTATAAATGTAATACCTCAACACTTACGCTGAGTAACTCTGTTACAGATATGTAATAACTTAACACTAACGTTTTGTTATCTAATAACTTAACACTTACGTTTTGTTATCTAATAACTTAACACTTACATTTTGTTATCTAATAACACTTACGTTTTGTTATCTTATAACTTAACATTTACGTTTTGTTATATAACTTAACACTTACGTTTTGTAACTCTGTCAACGTCTTCATGATGTCTTCGTGGCACTCCATCCCAATCTCATGACACTGTCAAAACAAGACACAGATTGATTCACACTGGCTAATTATAACCTCCTGACTCAGAGAATAACTAACCCTCATGTTAGGATCTGGATCATATCTCATCAAGGTCATTATTCACTGCAAACTGACAATTTTGTTTGAGATCAATGAGATAAATGTCAAGCCTCAGATAGTCTGTGTAGTAGTGTCTGATTCTACCAGTGACTAATAGACCCCTCAGTCATTGCAGGACTTAAAGTGTCCTAGACAAAGTCACCAGTCTGCCCTTATCTCCTGTCAATCCATGGTTGATTGAAAACAAGATGTGAACACTGATGCAGCCTCCTCCTCCCCCCCCCCCCCCCCCAACAACTCCAAGGTCAAGAAGTCAAAAATTTTGGTATGAAAAGAAAGGTCTTATCACAAGGAATATACATGTGAAAAATGAAACACCCCCATCTCCATCCATATTCAAAACTTTTGGCCAAGGTTAAAGTTTTTCCACACAAACAAGCAAAAGGACAAACTAAAAACTATATGCCCCCAAATCTCCGAAAAAAACTTACAAGATTTATACTACCATTCACATCATGCTTTAATGATCAAATTCTGTATCATCAAATTTATTGAGCAATTCCCTGATGAAATTGGCAGAGACCCTGATTCAGGAATACAATTCAGAATGTGCTGAGATCTCTACAACATTAACACACACTCAGAGACCCTGATTCAGGAATACAATTCAGAATGTGCTGAGATCTCTACAACATTAACACACTCATTTCTGGAGGACTTCTGCCTAATTCTCCCCTTACATTCTGAACAGCAGATTTCACATGCACACCTCGTATGGTTAAGAGATTATACAGTGAATGACCCATCCCTTTTGTTTTTTAGTTTGCTGACAGAACAGGCCATTAGTTATGACAGGTCTTACTGTAACAACAAACAGGATCAACTTATTTTTCCAGATTGAAGTATATGTATAAGGCTGTAACAACCTAAACTATAGAAACAGAGAGACAAGGACCTCCCACTCCTCATCTGTAACTCTCTCCCTCACCCCACCCCCCCCCCCCCCAGGTCTATAGAAACAGAGAGACAAGGACCTCCACTCCTCATCTGTAACTCTCTCCCTCACCCCACCACCACCCCCAGGTCTATAGAAACAGAGAGACAAGGACCCCACTCCTCATCTGTAACTGTCTCCCTCACCCCACCACCACCCCCAGGTCTATAGAAACAGAGAGACAAGGTCCCCCCACCCCCACTCCTCATATGTATCTATCTCCCCCTCCCCACCCCCAGGGTTATATTGCCTCCCCCCACACACACCTTTGAAATAGCTTTATGTGTAGCTGCAATGTGGTTAAATCTGATTTACATTCTGTAACATTAATTTGTTACATTATCAAACACTCCCTAATTAATGTATAACCTGGTCTGTTTTGACTTGTGTAGGAGATGCAAGACTCCGCTACCAGACATCTGTGTGCAGATTGTCATTTATAGGGCCCCTTCAACAGCCTCCCCGCTTCTGGAGGGTTTTAGTTAATTTGTTTACACCTTCTGAAGTTATTACATTCAAAGAACTCTCCAAAAATCTCACAGACTGAAAATAAAGTGCATCTTAAGCTGTCGCTCTTCACACAAACTTCAGACAAGGCATGTTGATATGCTTTTAAAATTTTTTGGAAGCCATTGTCAGATCTGCAACATCTGTACAGTGTTCTTCCAAAAATCCAACATTCCCAGGAAATAAATTTTTGTGGGATCTACACACATATGCAATATTAATGAGATAAAAAATTTATATTTCCAAAGCTCATAATGAACACGGATTAATGGGTTATGTGAGTCAGCAGAATGTCTCGACTAATTACTCTGGACAGATCCCTAGTTCAGAAGCTGACCAGCAGGAGGAAAACATGAACGCTGGGTAAAATCACATGACTTGTCATAACGCATGCATCAAAACATAACAGAGAATGTCACCATTGACAGTGTGTGGCATAGGTAGGGAATCAGACCACAGAACAACACACAGCTGACAGGACAACTATCATACTGACTGGTCAAGCTATGACTAAGGCAAACTTCATCCATCCTAACCAATGTATGGCATCTAACCTGACCATCAGAGGAATGACGCTGTGTATCAAGGCTCCAGCAGACTTACAAATACATCTTCATTAAAACTTCTCAACAATTACAAGAAACCACACAGCCTAAGAATATCAAAGAGAATATCAACACAGGCTTCAAAAGGAGGCACTTAAAACAGTTTTCTATTTTTTCTTTCTCTTGCAGAAGATTATTCTTTACTGTAAGATGTGGATGAACTTCGTGCAATCCATTACCTTTCCAAAATAACAAAAAGTTTTCGCAGATGAACAAAAGCTAAGGGTTCATAGGGTGTAAATGTTTCCTTTTCCGACTCATCATTAGAGAAAATTTGTGTGGTCATTGCCTGAATCTGATATTATTCCCTAACCTAAGTACTAATCCCGGAATGAACTTCTTCTGAACTCGGTAAGACATCCTTCTGATGCCTCTCTTGTAACACAATCCCCCAAACTCAAATTCTGCAGCATTTCTGATACTGCCAGAAATTTAGCTTTCTTAGACATAAAGCCTCTTGATATAGCTTTTCTTGTAGGAAAAATATATCCTACTTATCTGTGATGCAGAGTTGTGAAATTGCCATTGTTTACTTGCTTATGAAATCAAAAAAAAAAAGAAAAAAAAGAAAGAAAGTTTTTCAATTCCAGAAAATCCTTCCAAATCTTTTATAGCTACATTATATATTCAACTCAAATGAAGTTCTTACTTTGAGCTATACTAAATATTACTCACATGAAGTTTTTACACATTTATGAGTCCTGTGCAATTTATCTGATATATATTTAGGATTGAATGCCTGAGATTTGATTTGATGATCTCAGTTTCCAGGATCATAAAACCGAAACATGCTCTTTTGATCTCAGTGTCACTTAAAGCAAGTTTTCAATATCTCAGTGTCACTTAAAGCGATTCTTCAATATCTCAGTGCCACTTAAAGCGAGTCTTCAATTATATCTCAGTGTCACTTAAAGCGAGTCTTCAATATCTCAGTGTCACTTAAAGCGAGTCTCCAAGCCCTCTTTTGATCTCAGTCTCACCATTTACAATGAGACATCACTTTGAGCTCTCTCTTGATCTTAGTCTCACTCACAGTGAAATTTTGCGATGAGCTCATCTCAGTTTTATGGTGCTGTGGCCCGACTGATCTTCCAGGAGTAAGATAGAAGTGAGATTTGTCTTAATTTTGGTTTTTATGAGCGCAATATACTCGTAACTTCCATGTGAGTGCCTTAATTCTAACATGTACACTGTCACTTAATGTATTAAGGTAACTCTATCATCATGTGAATGCCCTAATTCTAACATGTACACTGTCACTTAATGTATTAAGGTAACTCTATCATCATGTGAGTGCCCTAATTCTAACATGTACACTGTCACTTAATGTATTAAGGTAACTCTATCATCATGTGCTGGTATTGTATGTCTATTATATAAGGATTTCCCTGATATCCACAATTAATATATATATATATATATATTTAGAAATCAGAAGGTTTTTGAAACTGTTAACATCAAAATTTTGTCATTTTAACCAGTCTTTAGGTATCTTTTATTATGCTGTTTAACTGTGTCGTGCTGCTTATCAATTAAATTAAACTATATTAAGTGGAATTCAATAATTTTTCTAGTTTGAAACCATAATAAGGCAAAGTGACATGAGGGTGGAGCTACCTTAAGGCAGTGACATGAGGGAGGAGCTACCTTAAGGCAGTGACATGAGGGAGGAGCTACCTTAAGGCAGTGACATGAGGGTGGGGCTACCTTAAGGCAGTGACATGAGGGTGGAGCTACCTTAAGGCAGTGACATGAGGGTGGAGCTACCTTAAGGCAGTGACATGAGGGTGGGGCTACCTTAAGGCAGTGACATGAGGGTGGAGCTACCTTAAGGCAGTGACATGAGGGAGGAGCTACCTTAAGGCAGTGACATGAGGGTGGGGAGTCCAGACTCTACTTACACTTCTGTGAATCCTCTGTGAGTTGTCAATGATTGAGTTAAAGCGCTGTACCATCTGATTGCCATAAATATCGCTGAGGGTTTGATGGTCCCGAGATTCTTTCTTAGTGATATCTAGAACCTGCTGCCATGTTGTGAATGTGGAAAATAAAGACCAGTGTTCCCGTCTGTAAAGTAAAACATCATATTTCAACTAAAAGACCCACAGATCAGGGTGTGAAAAGTAAAACATCATATCTCAACTAAAGACCCACAGATCAGGGTGTGAAAAGTCTTCTCATATAAATTCGATATACATACTTGCATTACTTTATTTTATTGTGAAAAAATAAGAAACATATTAATAAAGGGTTTCCATTATATTGTATCCCAAGGATTCATAAAAAGATGATCTTCAAAATTTTCCCCACATATTTCTTCGTAAGCCACTGAACCTGTCCTTTAATGTGGCTCTGCCTTGAGCAAAAGTCTACACTAAACATAAGTATCCCCCAGACTTTGTGAGTCCCCCAACATCAAATTCTGTTAGCAGTCACTAGTGGCATTACAAACAACAGATTTAAGAGGGGACTGAATCAAATGAGCATATTGCAATGGTCAATATTTTTCAACATTTGTGAAACGAATTTTAATATTAATCTCAATATGAATATTTTGTCCTTGACAAATAGATTGGCTTAATGGTATTTGAAAATAAATATCGTAAGCTCTACAACACTACTAGCCCCCTTCTCTGAATTAAACGGTTGTCTCCTCTAGGTTCCTGAAGGCTTACTTTTGTTTTTCCTGCCGGTGCCGTAATTTTGTGTTTTTGACTAATTTTTCCAGATTTTTGGCATATTCTGTTTCCACTTCTGACAACCTCCGGAAAAAGTCCTGTAGTTCTGTCACCATGGCAACCTGGACCTCTAGCCGACTTTCCAGACATTTCAGCTGTTCATTAAGCTGGCTCCGAACATCTGTAAAGAGAACAAGACCATAATTAGTCAGAATGTGCATCATGGGACCAACGCAGAGAAAAAAAAATCATATTCAATAAACCTGATGTTCTAACGAAATCTTGTGGACCATAAAACATCTCAGTGACACATATATAGGTAATATCAAAAACTTGTTACAACCGTACACTGAAATTCTCCAGCACTGTTTTACAAAAGCGATATGTGGCCATATTCAAGAGGACTACCACACAATAAAGGTTAAACTTCAAATCACATTCATTATTTTCAAAGGACCAAAAAAAGTTAAGTCCATATTTCCTTGAAATACTAATTCTTCTACAGCTTCTCTATGCTCTCCTTTAAAATTTGACAGTCACGAAAATTAATAAACCATGCAGTCAGAACATAAAGATTAGGTGTATAAGGTCCTAGGTTCAAATCTCCTGTCTACAATAACTTTTTCCTATCACCTATGACATACAATTTTCAAGTTCTCTTTTTTTCCTTAATAATTAGCATTCTCCCTTTGAGATTCCTACTTTTCTATGGTTAACATGACAGTGTTTTAATGCTAGTGTACCATTGCAAACTCCTGCTGAGACTCCTATTTTTCTGTGGTTAACATGACTGAAATAATGCTAGTGTACCAGTCATTCAAAGACTGCAAACTTCTGATGAGGCTCCCCCATCTACTCCATGTTAAACATGAGCTCTGGCCAGTCTTACTTTAGCACATATTTGGATGGAATCTGGTATTACTAATTTTTCACAGTAAGACATCGTTTGATTTGTGAGAGTTATCTTACTCATCCCTCTGTCAGCAGTTTCAGTGAGACTTTGTTTCTAATCAGACCCCTTCCAAGAGCCAATAGAAACAACACTTAACCACATCACTGAATCACCCCCTACATCATTGCGAAATCATTCAAATCACACACCCCTTTTGCTATAATATACTAAAGTTTGGTTGAAAAGTTACTGTGCTATACATGCAGAATCTACTCTTATCTACATCAATCACCTCAGTCAACATTCTACACTGTCATTCACAGTCTAACATTCTACACTGTCATTCATAAGAACCAACAATAATCAATTTGTCAATGAATAAAGAACACCTGAACACAGCAAACTTTCACTGGATGTGAAATCCATTAAAATTACTGCTTTATATCGATAATTATCCTACTCTCTCAATGTGTCAACTGATCCCTGATTTATCAATCACCATTCAAGTTAGTTCTTCATCAGTCAGAACTATTTATTTTGTAGGCGTTCAATGAAAGGCAAAATATCAATGCATTACATATCAACAATGAAGTAACTGAAAAAATCTCTCTCTCTCTCTTTCTCTTGTATTAGTCACTATAGGGATACCATTTCTTCAGGAGAACATTAAACCAAAATATTTAATTATCAGTTAACCGTGAAGCATGTAGATTAAGTATGAATCCTAACCATATCACTTTCTAAAGGAAACAGATGGTGGCATTGTATGCAGGGGACCATACACCAGGATCCTCCACATTGGGCACATATTTACACCCAGTGACTTACACTAAAAACCCGGGCAATAATTAATCATATCAGGAGGGACATTAACTATTTCTGGACTCGAGGCGAGACGTACAAAGATCTGGTCATCTCAAAAGACTTTCATATTGATCTACAAAACCTACATCTGAGGGCAGATGGAATTAATTACGGCATTTAATGGGATGAAAGGAAAAATTATGACAAAACGCCAGAAGTGAACTATACATGAATGAAATTAAATACCGAGCCTATTATATATCTAGTGCAATAATCATCTTACCAATAATCTTAATTCTCCCGGGGACAAAATCTGTGTCCATCGGCCGAGTACACGCGAAGAGAGAAGTCCTTTGGCGAGCCGGCATGTTTGAAATTTAAAAGATCGAATTATAAAACAAACCCCACACTAACGGGTAGATAGAGAGATAGACTGGTGCACTTTTATCCTGAACAGTCTCTGGTGATCAATACGTGTCTCGTAGAAGCAGCACTCCATTCACATGTGTTTTAACGTATCACTCATTCATAACACTCCACTCGGTCCAAGATCATGAATGAGAGTCACTGGGATAGTGTAAACACTGCCCTGTTAATCAGGTATCGACTGCAGAACCTCCCTCCCTGCCAACACAAACTGCTTCCTCAATGCAGTCGTTTCTCAGTGAGCAGTGATGAAAATTATCTCCCTCCAATTCTGTTTCTTATAGCCATCAACCCAATACACAATGGATAAATTCCAAATGTAATTCAGTCCAAGCCTCACACATTTTAGTTGAAATCGATCACCAGCTGTAAGATCTTAACATGTCTCTTTGTGTATTGTATGAGGGCCATGGACCCTGTAGCAAAGAATGACGACAGAAACAGCAGCTAGCCTGCAGCACCTTGTCTCTCCGACCAAACACCAAGGCAATGAGAAAGAACCCAGTCGCTTTGAAGATTTTAATATTTCTGATGCTGCAGCACAGATGCAGCAAAATGTCTTATCAGGATTTTTGATCAGTCAGAGTTTTCACATCCCTCTACAAATCATTTTGTTATCAGGGCGCTTATACTAAAAGCCAGGTTTACCTATCATCCTTTACTCCTAGTGTTGAACTTCTCAAGACTTCCTTTCACTTGAATCAATATTATCCAGATTTGTATATCTTATGTGGATCATTATACCGAATTACAGCAAAAGTCTTACACATTCAAATCACAATGAAAATATGTCAAGTGGTCATAACAAATATATGCTCTGAGTGGTCACAACGAAAAAACAGAGTGGTCACAATGAGAACACAGTGGTTACAACAAAAATACACCAATGGTCAAAACGAAAACACACAGAGTGGTCCTGACAAAGCACACTGAGTGGTCACAAAAACACAACAACATACGCTGAGTGGTCACAATAAAATTCACCTAGTGCTCACAACGAAATACTTGAAGTGGTTAAAATATCTATCACAGGGGATACAGTGGCGTCCGAAGCTCCTAGCTGTTGAGTTTCTGAGTGAAGTCTGGGTTTTAACACGTTTACATTTCAATCACAGATTGAATTCTACAAGTGCAGGACAAATATGTCGCATCCTCCTGAGCTTGATGAAACCACAAGGAAATTTTCCATCCTGGAGTTCGACAATTTCCAGCTCCGCTGAAGTGAAGTGCTTAAAAATGGCTATCTCACGCTCTACATTAACTGTCACAGAACTAAAAACAGCTTAAAAATGCCTATCTCATGCTCTCCATTAACTATCCTGGAACTAAAAACAGGTCAAAACTGAGAAAAGTCTTATCCCAGCCTTGTAAATGGGATGTAGCACACAAAAAAAGAAAAGAGAAATAACTCTTCAGCTGACCGAAGCCACAAACAGTGACCTTGACCCCTGACTCCTATGGATTGTGTAGTTGTACAGATCAATACACAGTACATGTACAAGCCAGTCAGGAAAAACAACGATAGTCACCCAAAAAATGAAAGGCCACCAGTCAACTAGACAGGAAACCAGTTAACTTAAGACAGGTCACCAGTCAAATAGATAGGCCACCAGTCAAATAGATGGCTACCACCAGTCAAGCCCAACACTGATCCAGTTCTATCTGTGAAATACTTCCTTGTCACCAGACAACTAGTGTTCCTGCAAACTCAATGCATGTGGTTATATTTACTGTTCCCACTGCGGCCAGGGGGTTATAAGGTTACTACAGTACTCCCATCTCCAGAGACATTCTGTGTAACAGCAAACTGTTATCACACATACAAATCTTCCTGGGGACATGAGTGGTCATATTCTACATCATAACATTCATATCAAATGTGAAGGACAGGCATATCATCAAACTTGTTTGATCAAGATAACAAAATAATGTGAGAATAAGATTTTCCCCTGTTGTAATGATAAAGAGTCTCATCTTGTTTGTATATTATGTGTTGATGAATTGTTACATCATTCTAATTTCACACATTTTTTTTTAGTATATCACCACACCGTGCCAATCATTTCATACCACTCAATGTTTGAGTACACCCATTTAGTAAATCTCTGTAATGATTGCCTAGAGGGTGTCAAGAATCACAACTGCACTTGGTAAAACCTGTGCACTTCTAAAATAAATCAATATTTCATTGAAAAATAAAATCACCCTTAACTTTAAATAATGTAAGCATATCCAATACTTAATTGTGTCTATAAATACCATGAATGTTATTTGAACAAGATTTCTATGTGCTGTTCATCATCTAACTCTAAAAACATCCAGACACAAATTTCACATTTGTACTGATTTAATATTGCACTAACAAACCATAGGGCAGCTCTGTTTTTCATTAAACAATGCATACTGCTGTGTAGAATAACCTTTGACCTCTTTAATTAATTTCCTAATTTTTCCTTCCTCTTTGTTTGTGACTTATGACAACTCACACCCCTGGGGGGTGGACACCTGAGACCACCAAACCAATTATGCCTGTTGCCCTTGGGGACTTTCACAGGCTGTTCTTGTTAGCAAGTATATGTTGAAAATGTAAAAGGACCTTCACAGTCTCTTCACAGGACACTGAGAACAACTACAAACAAACAGCTGGTACCCACCAATACAATAAAGGTGACTACAACAACCTCAAGACCACAAGACAAGCAATAACATAAGGCAGAGAACACTGAACTTCAAATTACAGGCCACACATTTTTACCACTCAATTTTGATAAATATATTAACTAAAGGTGGACATGAGAACTTACACGAGACATCGTTTCCCAAGAAATGAGTAAAAAAAAAAATAGGTTCCAACTAACATGACAGGTACATACTGTACGGACATGAATGATTGATATTTGATTTTATAGAATTCTGTGAAGGTTACATGATCATGTTACAACCTTCGATCTTCCAACTGAATAACATGAATTCTTCTACAGTCATACACGAATCCGTTTGTAGATTCGTACATTTTCAAGGGCAAATATTTTATATTACAAAAGAACATATTATTTAAATTTCTATATTATGTGCTAATCTTTATTTACAAATGCATCAAACTCGAATTGCACCAAAGTTTAATATCAAGTTGTCCTGTAAGTTCACAGAGAATACAGAGATATTATACGCAATGTTCTTTCCCAGTTTTTCAGCTTTTAAGTATCCACACTACATTCTATAGTTGTATTGTACTGTTTGGATGTCATTCCTAGGCCACTAGACTCTCAGGCAATGAAGTTTCTCTAATATCAGGCTACGGAGAAAAAGCCAATATCTGTAGTATTCAATTTGTTCCTAGGGCTGTGAATTTCTTCATTTTCCTGTCATTAGCTTCAGAAAGTGAGCAGCCGATGTGCCAGAGATACAAAAGGTCATCTCTCTACCACAGCCTCAATCAGCTGATACTCTCGGAGACAATTTATCGCAAAAGCAATTTTCAAACATGCACTTAAGACCCAGCACACTTCATATTTCCACCGATATGCAACCTACAAGGTTTTCATAATTGCAATAAAATAATGCAAGCCTTTTTTTCTTCTTCTAAATATTGAGCAGATTTCTCACATCTAATCTGTCATTTTTTTCCTACGATGGCAGCTGGAGAATTTTTCTGACAATATCAAGGAGATACGCAATGCAAATCTAGGTGGAGGGAACACAGGTTGTTTTTTTTTTTATCACGTACTACTGCCACGTGGGGTTTGTTGAGTTCATAAGGAGGACATACATAACACAGAATTTCATTTCAGATCAGACATGTGATGTGTACATTATTTATGATTTAGTGGCAAAGTGAATGTACTTGGATGTGTATAAATAGAATGAAATTATAATTCACACTTTGTTCTGCATGTATACAGGACATTTTACAGGACAGGAAATATTCACATAAAACATAGCCATTTCTGTTGAAGTACTGCAGCCTCCATACTATTAAAGCTTATATTCTCTTTACATATGTAGCTTAAGGCAGTGGCGGATCTGGGGTGGGGGTGGGAGTGGGGGTTACAGGAGTTGCAGTGGGCACTACCCCCATACCTTTGAAAGTTTTCTGGATCTGCCCCTGCTATAACTCATCTGTCCATTTCTCCAAAGAAAATAAATTCAGCTACTCAATTAAGCTTAAAAAAGCTATCACAGTTTTATTAAGCTGTTTGAAATAATTCCTATTTTGAGAGAAGAAAATAGTAAAAAAAAAATTACCAAAAAGAAAACCGAAGTACCAAAATTCCAATTATCAATCGTCAGTAAGTGAAATACTGACAAAGAGCATTATGAGTCGTCAGTAAGTGAAAACAACGAGCATTATGAGTCGTCAGTAAGTGAAAACAACGAGCATTATGAGTCGTCAGTAAGTGAAATACTGACAATGAGCATTATCAGTCATCAGTAAGTGAAAACAACGAGCATTATATGAGTCGTCAGTAAGTGAAATACTGACAATGAGCATTATCATGCACTCGTCAGTAAGTGAAAACAACGAGCATTCTAAGTCGTCAGTAAGTGAAATACTGACAACTATCATTCACACAGTACATGCAGCGTGCATTATGTTTATAGGATAGGAAACATTTACACAAAATTGTACAGATAAATGCATTATCATGCATTAACAGGAAACATTCACACAAAATAGCATGGCGTATGTACATAAATGCTTAGTATAAAGTCAGCCTGTCATTTCCACATTCCATCCAACACCTCAAACACAGCTCAGTCATTTCCACTGCCTGACCATTGTCAGTTAGTGATATGATAAATGCCAAACCATTCATTTTGATAACTATCTTAATTTCCTCCATCTTGTGTGGGTAAGAACTTCAATATTTTGACAGCTTTCAAGAGCAAGCTCTTCATGACAGATGTTGAACCGCCTCTCTGTTTGTTTATATATACAGTAGTTATGATGTATATATATAAACCAAATCATGCTTTAGGGTCTGGGAAACATCAATTCGAAGAGATAAATCTGTTACATGAATCTTATTTATTTAACTTATAACATGTAAAAGTTGGATTCTCATCCACAGAGAATGAAATTCAAGTTGATAATTTAATTGAGTAGAAGGACCTATTAGCTGTGAGTAGATTTATGTTTTTAGTACAACAGCAAAAAAGGAGCCTTCAAAGAAGCCCTCATATGACTTTTCCTGTGATTCAGTGAATCAGCCTCCTGTATGATGAAGTCAGACTAGTGAGTAACAAGCTCATACTGATGTACATCAACTATCAACTCCCACATCACATCCAGTATTTGGGGGGAGGGGGGGTGTTTATTAATGTACATCAACTCCTATATCCTGTGTTTCATCAGGAGGGGCGGGGCAGGGGCTATGGTTGGGGGGGGGGGGGGGGGGGACTGATGTACATCAACTACCACACATCACATCCAGCGTATCGGGTGGAGGGGGTTACTAATGTACATCAACTCCTACATCTTGTGTTTCATCAGGAGGGGGCGGGGCGGGGGTATGGATGTAGACCAACTCTTACATCAGATCCAGCATGTTTGTGAGGGGCTGGTGGGGGTGGGGATGGGGGGTGTTATGTATGGCAAATATATTGTCACCTCTGTTTAGATTGTCATTGATAACAGTTCATGTTAGGTTATAATGATGTTCTGTTTTCATCATGTTATTCATCTTCTGAATCAGCTCTCAGAGATGGGACTGTAAGGACTATACATATATACACATGCAGCATGACTGAAGATGGTATCTTGACCACCATCACCCATCAAGTACAGTTAAAAACTCCTGATTTCCCTCTCGCCATATTTTGACACAGTTTGATGTTCCTGATTCTCCTCTCACCACTGATGTTCACAATGCATGTTGAAGGGAGCATTCACAATACAAACCATTAAACATATTTAAATTTTTTTCCTCTGTGATAATGTGCTAGTTACTGTAAATTGAACAGTTTGTTTGTCTGATAATCTGATTTATACAGCAGAATTTAAGCACAAACTTGTTAAGTGGATCACCTATTTTTCTATAAACAACTACTACTGCATGTGGACTTAGTTATAACAGCTCAGATGGCGATATTAACGAGGGCATGACTTCCATTACATTCTTAGTACTTAGTCTATTAATGTGTTCCCAATAGCCCTATGTCAAACAATGGAAGTCAGAAAATATAACTCACCAACTCCAACAAATAAACTTCATATTGCCATAGTAACACTGGTCATCACTGACCCTTCATGTTTTATCAATCTGTATATTATTTGTTGCATCATTTTTGGGAGTGGATATAAGAAGCATATGATCATGGTTGTTTCATTCAAAGGGTGCATGTTGTGGCCATATTAAAATTTCCACCATCCTACTAAAAGTACTTTGTGTATATTGGTGCAGTAGGTCAGCTGTCAATGAATTAATTTCAACATACAACATGAAAAAGGTCATCATCAATTTTTTTTTTAAACATCAGAGATACTTCAGAGATGAAGATTTTTCCTCTTTTCAGAGGAAATCTGGATTGGCTCATTTTGTTCGAAAAAATAAAACACTCTGGGTTCGATCTAGAGTGACAGAAAATGATATTTTTTCAAGTATGGTGAGGTCTGTTCCTCTCTTTTAGACCAGTTTTCCTCTGATTTCTGAGGAATTCAGTCACAGCTAGCCCTGCTACTTAGATGGTGATAAAATACCAGATACTTGCCCATAAAAATCTCAAGAACTAATTATATTTCCAAAAAGAACCCCTCAAGAGAAGGCATTAATGTGGGAGAGCTTATCCTCATGAGGAGGAAAGGGGGGGGGGGGGAGTGCGGGAGAACTTATATGCGGGGGCAGTCGGTGTTAGTGTGGGAGAGCTTATCCTCCTTATGTGTGTGTGGTGGGGGGGGGGGGGGGGGGGGGTGTCAGTGTCACGGGAGAACTTAAATGAGGGGGGTGTTAGTGTGGGAGAGCTTGTATGAGGGGGGTGTTAGAGTGGAAGAGCTTATCCTGGACATTAATGTAGGGGGAGGGAGGATAATGTGGGAGAGCTTATCCTGGACATTAATGTAGGGGGAGAGGGGATAGTGTGGGAGAGCTTATCCTGGACATTAATGTAGGGGGAGGGGGATAGTGTGGGAGAGCTTATCCTGGACATTAATGTAGGGGGAGGGGGGATAGTGTGGGAGAGCTTATCCTTATAGTGTGTGAGGAAGCAGGAAACCTACGTGTCTAAAATCATACCCTCTCACATAGTAAACACAGAACTCAGATCACAGAGGTGAGAAGTAGTGCACTATATGTGGGTACAGGGAGGTTTTTGGAGATGAAATATTTCAAATACCGGTAACATTGATGTAAAATATAGATTATGAAAGTAAGACAATCAGAGGGAATGATTAATCTATCATTAAATAGACTAGTACACGGTCAGGATTCCGTACGACCAATAATATGACGTCCACACTTCAGAGTCTGAACTTTCCAGGAAGTGCATTAATTCTGGTGCCAATTTGAAAACACCTACACACTATGTATTAAAAGAAAGACAACACATTAGCTCTCATTCCACTGAACACACACAAAAGAATTACTCAATTGCAATCGTGTCCAATTTCTTGCATGATCTCAAAAAGGAGTGAACAGACAGACAGAGATAAGGAATAATGATACAAAGCAATCATGTGACTATCTCGCTATTGACGTCTTTGATCGAGACTTAGGTATCACATGGTCAACCCCACAAAACACCAGGAATCAGCACCATTGTTCTCACACAATTATATAAAATAATCCTTAAACCCCCAACACTGGTCTAAAAAAAAAAAAAAGAAGCCGAAATAACAAGGATGGGTTTAAAACTCCTGTCTGTATTCATCTCTGTCAACACTGAAAAAAGACACCCTTCTTTTTATGAATGAGAGAAATATGCATCGAAATTTACACACATGTAAACAATCTGTCTTAAAACATTGGTTTATCTGCCTCACAGTGTTTTTATACTTTGGGTTTAATGACGACAGGTAAAAATGACTGTCATTCCAAGCTTTCAACAGTTGTTAACTATGACATCACACATCAAATATTGTTTAATGAGTTGGCTTCTCGTTTTTATTGCTTGTCATATTTCAACTTTGAATTTTAACTTGACTTCACCCAAGTATATAGTATTAATCTTGAAAAGCAATATAAAATGATTACTTAACATTTATTAAAAGCAGTTCTCAACTCAGCTAAAGTACATTTTACGAGGGAACCTTTTTCCAATGGCCACTTCATATACCGGTGACTCACACTGTCACTGATGAAAAGTACAGAACCACATTAATCCACCAACCGTCCATCAGTACTACTTCAATGGGGGGGGGGGGGGGGGGGGGGGGTGCCTGTAGTTGGTTTGCTTGGGATTTGTTCTATAAATGGGTTAACCAGGGTCAATATAAATCATACTAGAACCTATAAATATTTAATTACTAAGGCTCGCAGGGCTGGGTTATTACTAAGGCTTCAGACTACGGGTTGGGTTATTTAACTAAGGCTTGCAGGGTTGGGTTATGATAATTACTAAAGTGATGCAGGACTGGGTTATTACTAAAGGTTTGCGGGGCTGGGTTATTACTAAAGGTTTGCGGGGCTGGGTTTTTACTAAAACATCCATAGCAGCTGTCCCTGTACCTATAAAGCTCTCCAAGGATGCATTCAGATAGGACCATCCCCCTTCTAGAAAAAAAAACAACCAAAAAACCCAATCCCACATCAGTCCATCTGCATAGGGTTTCAAATGTTAGGTAGACACCACCCCAAACTTCATATCACACACTGCATTTAGTTAGGTAGGAACTCACCCCCCTCTGAGTCTCTCATCACAACCTGCATGTGGCCCCAACAGTTACATAGGCACCCCCAACAGTCTCTGTATCCTACCCTGCATGGGGCCCCTATCTCATTAAGTGCTCAATTTCCTGCTAAAGTGGCTTTCTATCTGTTTTCTGTAATGACTGGGTCCTCATTTTAGATTACAAACTTGTGTTAATTGTAGCCCCTAAACAGCTCTGTAACATGCACACATTTTGTACATATGCACAGCTGTAAAAGTCACAGGAAAATTAACTCAGGTTCTGTGAATGAAACTTCACAAAGCTTTACAGAATAAATATGTACCCTACTTATTGAGCATTCATTCATTCTAAAATAATTTTCTTCAGAGTTTATATGCCCTATAATCAGGGGTCGACAAAGCCAGCATTCATCAGAAATTCCTCCTTGATTTAAATGTCTCTCTCCCTGTTGTATTGGCAGGCTGTTTTAAGTGACTCCTTGTGACAGTGCCAGTCATTCCGGCCTGACCATGAATATCTACATGCAGAGTAGACCTCTGCATTATTGCCCACATAATGACAGGCCCAGATCTATTTCTAACTCGCTGTCTCTCACCAAAAGGTCGTCTCTCACCAAAAGGTCAATACTGATCACCTTATTTTCATTTACATCCAGCTTAGTGTGCTTCTCCCTCTCATCCAGGTTCTTCCCGTAAGTTCTAAACCCAGAATCACATTTATTACAGTGCTGTTTTTAATTATTAGAAGACTTCCATATCAGCTTAATTTCTGTCCAGTATTTTTCTGTTCTACTCTTTATTTTGGACCTCAAATTCCCCTATTTCCGTACTGGGTTTTTTTCCCCTGTCCTGCTGTTTTTATTTTGGACCCAAGAATCCCCCATTTCTGTTTCTTTTCTGTCCTGCTGTTTTTATTTTGGACCCCAGAATACCCTATTTCTGTACACTGTGTGTAGAGACATACTTACTGCCACCAAAGCCACTGGATTTGCGTTTGGACCTCCTCAGAGACGTCTGGCGACTCAGGTAGAGCTGTCTGTTGTCCATAGGAAGAGTTCCCAAGGAAGCCATGTGTATGATCTCCCAATCAAAATCAGAATCACTCTCCAAACTACCGAGTGCTCATATTCCACTGCTGAGGAAGTCTTTTTTCTCGTTTAACAAGCAGAGTCCAATATTAACCGTTGCATGATAAATTTTTTTTTTAAATGCTATCCTCTGATCAATAAAAACTTACTGTACAGCCTTACTGATAGACAGATAATCCCGGAAATTAGAACACTGCTTAAACTATATCCTGATAAAAAAAATCAAAAAAAATGTTTACACCAACACATAAAAATCCCTCCTAACCAGTGACAATGTAAAATCTCATGCATGTCTTCTCTCTATGTGATTACTGGGTCAGGATCAAAGGACCTGGACTAGTCCATTATTCCCCGCTAGGGATGACAGGTCTATCCTAGTGGGATTACACTCCTTCTCATTGATGCGTTCCACCTAATTAACACCCCTCAGAGAAAGGAAGGGCTTATCTTAAGATATGCATTGTTACAAGGCATTGTAAACAAAGGGAGATAACCTAGCCATTTAACAATCCATTAAGTAATAATTACCAGGTCTGTCAATCACTGTGTTTATATTAATGGATTTCAAATAATCTGTTTGTAGAGTGGTGTCCTATGTTTAGGTTGAAGTGAGTTGAGATTTGTGTAAGGCCATAAATTCTGATTCCAGTGGCCTGCCCTGGAAGTGAGAATTGGTAATTAAATAAAGAAACAGAATTGTGTCTCTCGTTAGGTATGTGTGGCATCACTGCACAGCATTATGTGCACAAAAATTGGAGGACACTGCTGATTTCAATGCACCCAAAACATTATAGTTTCACTGAACAAACTTCAAAGAAGTAAATACAAAGAACTGCTTCCTCTTTATGCCTTTGTATTGGGCTAAAGATGAAGTGGTCTGGTCTAAGTGCTTTAATCCGCAGGCAGACACAAACTTGTTTTAATAGCAACAACTTAGAGAAAATATTTACCCCATAAAATAATCATCTCTAAATCATGAGAGGTTTGGAAATGTTATTTCAATGCATGGAGTGAATTCTCATGCCCTTACAGAATTATGGTTTGTTTTAAAATTTAATTTCAACACTCAAATGTTTCACTGAGAGCTATTTAGACACTAATTACCATTTCTCAATTAAAATAATTTATCCAGACTGCATTGCATGCAGATATTCTAAGCTCACAGTCAATTACAAATAAATTTCCATGCCATATTGATCTGCACACAGAGAGTAGAAAGCAGGTGCAATTTGTGTCCATAGCTCAGCATCTACAAGGAAAATTGCATCTGCTCCAATCACGTTCAAAGCCTCTAACGGAGATAGATATTAGATCAAGTCACTTTAATGTTTCCTTCACACACTCATAAAATATAAGAAACTCCAACAGTACTGTGGCCTTCTAACATAAATTTTTTAAATTTATTAGATTTGATTTCACCAAACGTGTTGGCGTACAATCACAGTAGAAGCACAATATTACAGAAAAGATTAATGAATAATTAAACTCATAAAATTACAAAAGCCATGACAACTACTACACTGAAATATTGGGGTGTAACATGTTTATCTTGGACTGTAATTAACAGAAACAATTAAGCCTACCCTCCTGCACTGCTGGTTCAATGGCTACTAAATTTTAAATCAATGGAAAATGTCACCAGATCATTCCTAGAACACAGAGGGCTAAACTGCACCAGGTCAATTAATTCACACTCTAGTGATTGTATAAAAATACTAATCAAAACTATATATAAAATTACCCTAAACTGCACCAGGTCAATTCACACTCTAGTGATCATATAAAAATACTAGTTAAAACTTTATATAATGATAAAATTACCCTAGCTTTACAAAATGTCCTCACTGTTTCAGACTTAATAGAGAAACGGTGTTCGAAATTAACCATAGACCGACCGATAGACCCAGTCTATGTCAAATGACACTGGTCTATGCCAATTGCAATTGAGATACTGTGGCATCATCATTGATGTTCATGGGGGATTGATGGTCGTGGATTTCATGGCCGGGTCACTCTTACACACGAATTTACGTGTCATTGAAGACTTTTTAAAACCAAGTAGAGTCATCTTTCCTTGTGACATCGCATCACTTACCCATGACATTACGTCCCTACGACCCAGCAAAATTTTGCTTATCCAAGAAAAACTCGCCTGACGAGTGTAAGGAGGAGGGGGTGGTTTTAAACAGACTGGAAATTAACCAAAGACCGATAGACCGAGTCTATGTCAAATGACACCGCGGTCTATGCCAATTGTAATTGGGATAGATCAAATTGTTTATGCCGATTTTCTAGGTTTAAAGCAATTTACTAATAGAGTTATCCCAACAGTAACGTTATGAGGAAAGGAGGACATTGTTTACGGAAATTTAAAGAAAATATGCTTTCTAAGTACATAGAAGACAATAACAGTGTTTTGAATTTGAGTTTTTTTTTTTTTCAATGTTGCGGTCTATGCCAATTCGATGAGGTCTAGCTATGTGACATCTTGTTTTGGCATAGACCCGTGGTCTATACATGTACCAAGTTTTAAACCAATTTCGAACACTGCTTTAGATAACATATAATCATTATTTGTATGTGGGTGTTAGATGTAACAACCAATCACATTCCAGTACTTCTTATGAAATTAAATATCCAAAATCCATTATAGTCAGCTCAAACCCTCAGTAGAGATATTTAAATCAGTGCAAGAAAGATAACTCCTGAGAAAGAAATTGTGACATGTTTTCATGCTTATTTTCCCTTTACCTACAAATGGAGCTGAGTGGATTTTTTTTTTTTTTTTTGTTTCTTCTACATCCTCATGAGTTAGGAAGTTTTTGTTGACACAAGCCTTTATGCAGCTGAATTGAACATTAACAGGTATTGAGGAAACCACAAAGAATTCTTCAAATGTCTCAGTTTCCTTGTAAAACAATAAGCTGTCATATATAACTTCCTTCATTTCGTTTCTTTATATAGTAGCACTTGAAACTCTTACATAGTAGTACAGTTCTGTTCTACTTAAAAATATGTTTGTGTTAAAAATGAAATTTACGACACATAGGACAAAGTCCATACTCGTGACACATACTTCTACCACTGTGTTCAGGAAAATAAAACGACAACAGATTGAACTGGATAGATCTACAGTAGAAAGAATCCTTTTCACAACCATCAGGTTCACTACAGGGGTGAAACAATTACTAAACCTGTGTACTGTGTGGGGTTTTGAAGTGACTCGAGTATCCCGACGGAAATCGAACAATCCCACTGCTTTATCTATATAAGGACGTAACAAGCACTGGTCGCAAATCCCAGTCCAACAAAATATATGACTCACATTCATTACCCAACCTCGAGTAACTCTAGTAACTCCAGTAAATGCAGGCAATCAGGAAAAAAAAAAGCTAGTAACCCTGGCAATATCTGAAACCTGCTAACTAAGCCTGGAACTGTACTGTTCCTGGTGTTCTGGTAATAGAGTTAGCATAGATCTATACCTCAATCATTTAGCTGTATTCAAAACTAATTGTTTTCTAATGACCCAGGACCTAGCCATTACTGGAGGGCTTTTTGTATCTGTTCCCTTCATTAACGCCAGCAGGTCCATCTCCACATTCTCCATTAGAGCTATGGGAACTAATGGTTTCCAAGATTTTCTTTGCATGCAAGAATGTGGATGAACCCCTGAGACAGCCAGCTTCTCCTATAAACGTTTCCCTAGAAAGCATTAATTGGTCAGAAAATCTTGAATTTTTTCTTCTGTTAATGCTGGCAATCATCCATTGGAATATATAGATTTGACCTCCTTTTTGATAGGTTTATAGGTTTTATGAATTCATGTTTCATCGATGACAAATAAACCCTCAGATATGATCTGTTAATGCTAGATTGGATGAATTGATGCATCCAGCCATTTTCAGGCATGGACTCAGGTCCATATCACTGCGAGTTATTTTTATATAGTGATTAATATTTGTATTGATGTAGTGTAATATTGTTGTACACACAGGAGATACATCACCACGGCGACAGATCTGAATTCTCTGAGGTGGAAAACAAGAGCAGTGGGAACAATGACTCACTAAAATTGTCCTTCTCCATACTTCAGAATCTGTTTTACTCCAACTTTATATGCATAAAAATTGTCATCCTCCATCCAACGTACTATAAACACTACTATTGTCATTCTCCATACAACATACTTTAAATGTATATACACTAAAATTGTCATTCTCCATACGTCTGTCTGTTTTACTCGTACTTTATATTATATACATAAAAAAAATTTGTCATTCTCCATACAACGTACTATATACCATATATTACAATTGTCATTCTCCATACAACATACTCTATATACATTGCAATTGTCATTTTCCGTACAATGTACTTTATAATAAAAACATTAGAAATTTTTGTCATTCTCTGTACACCTGCTTTTCATCGTACTTTTTAATTATACGTTATGCAATAAAATTTGCCATAGATAATTTGATTGCACTAAATCAGGGGAAAAAAATGTTTTCAAGAAATTATATTTCGGAAAAATAAGGTGATAATTATAAGGCTTTATGCTGAATGTTAACATTACATTATATATCATAAATCCGATATCTTGTCCAGTGGGGCAATAAATGTTCAAACAATAGATGATGGATTATGGGATTGGTTGATTGTCATCTTTTGTTCTCTTCACAGACCACACTCCTCCCAGAAAACAACTCCTTCCTACAGAAAACCATCCTGATCATGTTGGGTATTTACAATAAATTGCAAGGTGTATAAAATCCTTAGATCAATCTCAAAGGATATCTACAATCCTAATCTTACAGATATCTATCATCCTAATCTTACAGGGTATACTGATGAAAATAATACAAAGTCATTAATGATAAACTGTATACAACAAGTCAATGGCTGACACAGCACAGCCCATCACACTCGTGCGTTAACCATCTCAGCAAGGGAGGTAAGCAAAGGGCATATGATTCAAACATTGACAAAGTACTAGGTTTGGTAAAAGTTTGGCAATGTTTAACGCTCCGCTTGAGAATTTATTAACTCAATATGGAGAATTCACCATTGCCGGTGAAGGGCTACAAAATGTAGGCCTATGTTCAACGCATACGGCCTTTGCGCAGAGAGGGATCTTTATCATGCCACAACTGCTGTGACACGGGGTCTCAGTTTTTGCGGTTTCATCCAAAGGATCGCTCTATTTAGTTGCCTCTTACGACAAGCAAGGGGTACTGAGAGCCTATTCTAACCTAAAACACTGCCCAAGTATCCTTTTAAACTTTAATACACATCATAGTACATAATGTGGAGAGCATCACGATTCTCAAGATTTCGACCAGGCATGTATGACCTACAAATACAACCCAAGAGTCAGACCTCAGCTGGAGAGCACCTTATTGCTGCTGGTAACATATTAAAAACAAAACGCTGCACACAAAGACAAGGTCTGAAGAAACACACAGTGCTGGGGAAATTCTGATTATTCTCCAATTAGCTGAGGGAAATAGAAATTGTTCTTAGTTTACTGCAATAACAAACAACACTACTGCACAGAGGAAGTTTTTCACACCCAAGTGATGGTTCTCAAGATAGAGAGCTGCATATGTTTCGCATCCTAAAGACATGTCATATCAAAATAGTCAAATCAAGTCAGAAAGTCATGCTGAGTGTCACAGTCATGTGTTTCTTAGGAGGAATAACACACACAAGAAAAATTTGATAATAATCATAACAATATTGTGAATTTGAAAACTTTCAAATTTACAAAATTTAGTAAAAAAAATGTAGCTTTTGTAGAAAGTAATCTGAAAAATATCTATAGCCCCTGCTGGACTCAAACCTGTGATCTACGTATCAGCAGTCGACATGTTACTATAGACTGTGCTACCCAGCTCTAGAGGCAATCAAAAGGATTGTTAATTGCATCAATTTACAGGAATATACAAATTCTGATAATATTGATATTTTTATTCATGTTTTAAAAGGTAGTCAGGCTTAGTCAGCCATTATAATGATGTCGTAATTACCTCTTTAATACAACAGCAGTCAATTTCAGTTCAAAGAATATCGAAAAATAAAATTTAATGAACACTACGAGAATGAGAAATACTGCAGCAACCTGCAAATGATACTGGGAAGAAGAAAAATGTCTATAGCTGATATGATGATACTCTGATGATCATCTGGGTGATGACGATACTGATGATCATCTGGATGATGACGATACTGATGATCATCTGGGTGATGACGATACTGATGATCATCTGGATGATGACGATACTGATGATCATCTGGGTGATGATGATACTGATGATCATCTGGGTGATGACGATACTGATGATCATCTGGATGATGACGATACTGATGATCATCTGGGTGATGACGATACTGATGATCATCTGGATGATGACGTTATAATATGGATGATGATAATTATGTTAACATGACAGATTCTGTCCTCTAACTGTTAAGGCCAGATTTAAATAAAAGATTCACTTGTTATAGTTGTACAGGATATAGCATTAAAAGCGTAGAATCGCTTTCCAGATGTGAGGGAAGGGGGGGGGGGGGGGGGGGGCCTTGAAAAATTGGTAAAATAACCGAATCTGAGATGATTGCTATTACAATGCAATATTTTCTGGTGCTTTTGAACTATTGGTTCTTGGGAAGGACAGCCATGGACTACATCTGTATCATGCCGCACCAAATTTCCAATCTTTATACACGAACTAACAACCATTTCCCCATAATCAAAATGTTCATTTCGAACTGCAGCCCAGGGACTGAGATAATCTAAATTATCAATACATGTCATTCTATACTCGTAACTGGTCATAAAAATTCTCACTGAGAGGACAAACATGAGATCAATAGAGACGCAATCCATGGGGTATTAAATAAGCACTGTTCTAGATATCTTGTGAGGGGGGGGGGGGGGGGGTTATCGTGGATGTCCTTGCAGATATCACTTGGGAGTGAATACAATTCTAGAGTTTCAAAACTGCCAATCCAATGGCTTTGTCCACAAATAATTCCTTACAACTGGTAAAAAGTGACAGTACGTTTCATTATTTGGAATTTGTCAGATTGACTGACATACGAGAGTAAGACTTTCAAAATCCCTATCTTTCTGTTTGTCAAATAGTCAGCTAAATACAGACTAGCAATTCATGTCACACATACAGATAGTCAGCTAAATACAGACTAGCAATTCATGTCACACATACAGATAGTCAACTAAATACAGACTAGCTATCGATGTCATGTACAGATATAGTAAACTAAATACAGACTAGCAATTCATGTCATATACAGATATACCAGTCAACTAAATACAGACTAGCAATTCATGTCATTATACAGATAGTCAACTAAATACAGACTAACAATTCAAATCATATACAGATCTATATATAGTCAACTAAATACATGTCATATGTACAGATATAGTCAACTAAATACAGATTAACAATTCAAATCATATACAGATCTATATAGTCAACTAAATACAGATTAACAATTCAAATCATATACAGATCTATACAGTCAACTAAATACAGACTAGCAATACATGTCATATGTACAGATATAGTCAACTAAAGACAGACTAGCAATTCATGTCATATACAGATATAGTCTTCTAAAGACAGACTAGTAACTAAATACAGACTAGCAATCAATGTCACATACAGATATATAGTCAAGCTAACATGAAAGTTTCATACATATATGTTGTCTACATCTTGAAAATGACAGAAACACAGAAGATTATGAGTCGACTGTCTCTTAAAAATCCCAAATGTTTACAAAAGGAATACCATAGATAGAGTATAGTAATCATAACTGGTATGTGAAAAGGTGTCCCATGAGAAAGTCTCCAGCATCTAGTCATGTCACTATAATACATACTTATGCATGTGATTATGTTATCATAGATATAGTTTGAAATTTTCCTGACACTGTTCATCATTGCCATGTGTATAGAATGTCAGTGGAAGATGTATCCAGTGACACATCCTTCATGAAATCAACTGACTTAAAAATGGCTTAGATGTACATGTACCTGTAACTAAATACTTAGAAAAAGAGAAGGGGAATCCCCTAGCTGCATCTCTTGCTAAAAAGAAGTCTTCTGGATGGAAACAGATGTGACTCCCTGCTTAATGTTTGTATGCTTGAACTCTGAAACAATCCAGACCCTCCTCCCAGTGTTTGTTTGATTTTGTGTGTAGTGTCTGCTAACTATTTCTAAGCTAATCGTTAGTGGCAAATAAAAACAACACTCATCAAATACTACCAACTCAAGGGCCCTCCAAAGTCTGCAGCCACATGTTGGATCTCACATAACCATTATAGAGAGCATGAAAATCTCTCTTTCTCATGGCATTTAATAGACCAGAAAAGGACAAATTATCAACACCCTTAGCTAACCTCAGAAATTCTACCACTAGCTATAAATATTTAATCCCTTTGTAACACCCTTGAATGGGAATACTAGCTACTGTTACAGTATATTTAACATCCTTCTGTACTTCACGGTGTGTGCGGCCTTCCTACACATACTTATACGGCAATCATTCCAGCCAATAAGGACGGTCTCCAAACTTGGCAGCAGAATCAACCTCCCCGAGCTTGTAATGATAAATATTTACATGCTACATTGAACATCCAAAATACTGACACAATAAGTTTGTGAGGATTACAGACTGATGACCTTAAATGAATGTATCTGGGCCCTAATTAAAAATTCTGAACTAAACTTCATCAGGGAATGTAACTGCATGCACTGTTTATGAGTCATCAGATACTAAATGACCCGGACTAAGATCGGGTGTCATGTTCTAATGACCAATATAAAGGTCAGGTATCAATTACAGAAATAAACACCAAGGTGAAATGTAAGTCAAACTGGTACCAAATCCTCCCAATTGTTAAGCAGTAAGCAGTGCTTTCTCTAAGGGGTGTTCGGTTTTCTACTCCACTCTCAAATTGAACTGATTATTGGCGTTAAGGATTGGCGACCAGTGATCTCAGAGCTACATCACTCATTTCCTTTCCTGATCCCCTCGACTTAATTACTCAATTAACAAAAAATGGAAGTTATTAACACAGAATATGTCAAGGAAGTGTTTCTCAGTGAGTTAGATCTACACATCAAGATCATACACACGCGTTTCAGGAAATTCAACCAAACAATTTGAACATAATTGATCATAACTGCTTAGCATGTTTGCACTTTACCAAATTTTACAGCATCTATATATGCTCTCTCTCAAATATCTCTTAAAGAATCGAACCTAACAATTATAGTTTCAGTGTGATTTTTTAAAAACCTCATGGTGTCGTGTTTAGCCTTTAAAAGCTAGCAGATAATTATCAAAAAATGTACAACACGTAAGACTTCCTTGTTTGAGTGTCAATGGCACTGAGTTTGCCAAAAGTGTTTTAAATAACTTTCCTAAACCACCCTTTAACAATCTCACTAAACCTCTCTAATCAAATATTATGAAAAAAGAATCACTAATAAGAATTTAATTAAACATTGAATCAATCACTAAAACTTATTGTATTAAAAAATCACCCATAGTTTACGATATATTCAACATTGAAATGCCAGATTTTTTTTCCTGATATCAGACATTGATCGTCATGGATGATTTGTCACACTTTCAGGTGAAATAAGGTCACTAGATAAGTGTCATTAGTGCGTCTCTTGCGGAAGTGGTTACACCAGCTGCTGTCGCCGAGCTTATCGACGGAAATTCCAAAGAGCCGACCGGTCACATTATACGACCGGAGTCTCGAAAGACAGTTCCATGTACCAGGACGTAGGACGTTCCCGAGACAATCGGAACTCGTCTTGTTTGTCAACATTGCGTAAAATTTGTGACTTACCTCGGGCTTGATTTTCAAATTCCAGTAAAATTTCCTTCTCTTTCTTCGGTTTCTTCTCCGAGGACATTCTGGCGTTAAAAGTTCCAAATATTCGTAAATCTCAATCACCAACAACTTGTTCACAACTCAGTCTGCATCTTCCCAGTGCTGTGTATTGCATATCGGTTCTGCAAATCTCGCTATCGTAGACGAGACGTCACGAGATCTCACGAACGAGTACTTGCTTAACTACAATTTTTGATTAACCAATCAAAGATCGCAACAGTAAATTGTTTTTAATTCTAAACCAATTGATAACATCGTGACAAGTGTAAATACAGACTCCACACGTGTCGTCAGATCTGTCAGACGCCATAGAGGAAACAAGGAGAGGAGACTGAATTTCAACCATCTGCAGCAGAAGTTAAACATATGAAAATGTCTGACAAAGCAGCTTTGCATCCACAGTTTCGCTCCAAAGAAGTTTTCTTTCTAGATTGTCAAAATTGTGAAAATACCGTCTGTCGCCGGGCTATGGAATCTGTGTTAGTGGCCGATTCGGAAATCAAATTGTTTTCAACCGACTGTCCGGAAAAAAGGTTTGACAGATAAACTTGGTCATAGTTAAAAGAGGGAAATAAACGAAACCAAGTAACAGACACATTTCATACCCATGTTTAACTAATATAACATTCAGTTGCTTTATTTTTTCCGGGCGGGTGTAAAAACCGGAATGGGAGTAGTGTCACTACTCCCATTCCGGTCACTACTAGTGAAATGAACTAAAATCGAAATAGCTCCGCTAATACTTGATATATTTTTATTCGGTAAAGCCCCTTTGGCTAGTTGCACAAAAGTTAGTTAAGTTTAACTGAAAGTTAACTTCAAGTTAATGCTATATAAATGTTGTTGTTGTCGGTTTCTTTTTATTTCCGTGCAGAATTACGGGTAATGTCCACACTAGTGGACCCCCTTCCAGGTCTCTGGCTAGCTGCACGCATGGCAGATCTCACCTCAGATCTCCATTCTTTCCGGTTTTGAGGGTCGGCAGTAGAGAGCTTCCATTCCTTACGATCTTTCTCCGTCAGCTCTCTCCAAGATAACATTGGCCGACCAACTCTACGTCTCCCAGGAACTTGTATGTTTAGAGCGCACTTGACTACACTGCTGAATCTGACAACGTGGCCATACCAGCGGAGTCTCCTAATTCCCTTAAGATGAGGTTGAGGTCATCGATGCCAAGCCGCCCCAGCAATTTAGTTGAACTTACAGTGGCCATATCTTCAGGCTTGATGTTACAGATCTGTCTTATCATGGCCCTATCATTGCATAGTAGGCGATGAAGATTTGGCTTGGTCAGTGCCCAGGTCTCACTGGCATGGAGCATAGTGCTCCGTACGCAGGTATTATACACTCGACCACGGGTCTAATACGATAGGTGGCGTGATGTCAGGACTGGTAGCAGCTCCTTGAACTTCTTCCAAGCGGTCTTCACACGCGTAGTGGCTGCAAGGTCACAGCCACCAGCTGCGGAAAGCATGCCTCTGAGGTAGCAGAAGGAGCTTACAACCTCCAACTTGTCCAGACCAACTTGGATATCACTCTGTGGCCTGCCGTCAAGAGGGCGAGCCGTTCCCCTGCATCTTGAACATCCGAAGTCAGGGTCCACAGACAGGCACATGAGCCCACTGCATTTCTTGTGCACCCAGTGCTTGCAGCCAGTGCAGAAAATACTATTGCTGCCTACACCTGTACGACAGACAGCACATGGGAAGCTGCTCGAGTCCTGAAGTAGGTCAAGACCCGTACCGCAGATCATGATCTTAGTTTTGCCCGCATTCACTCTCAGTCCTTTCCTTTCCATAGCTTCTTTCCAAGTTAAAAGCCTCTTGACACAGTAATGATAACCAGGTCATCTGCATACAGATCCTCCCAGGGAACACTGGTGCGAAATTCGCGTGAAAGAACCTCGAGTACGATGATGAAAAGCAGAGGGCTGAGTACTGACCCCTGATGGACTCCGACCCTCACAGCAAACTCCTCACTGTAGCCATCACCAACGCGAACACAACTACGGGCATTGGCATACATCCCCTGCACCAAACGCATAATCCACTCTTCCATACCCAAGTTTTCGCAGTGCCCACCAGATCACCTTCCGAGGGACTTGGTCAAATGCATTTTCGAGGTCCACGAACGCCATATAAAGACGTTTGTTTACTGCAAGATATTTTTCCTGCAACTGCCGTACAACAAATATTGCGTCAGTTGTACCTTTGCCAGGGACGAAGCCAAAACTTGGAGTCATCGATTGTCACCAACTGCCTAATAAGGCTGTCCACAATCCTCTCCAGGACTTTCATGACTTATTCTGTCATATTGAGTCCCCGGTAGTTACCCCTGTCCAGAGCATCACCCTTGCCCTTGTAGAGGCAGACAATGAAACTCTGCTCCCAGTCAGTGGGGACCTTGCCATCACGGACAATTGAGGATGCAAGGTCACGGATCATGGATACACCTGTGTCACCTGCTGCTCTGATCATCTCCACTACTATTCCCGATGATCCAGCTGCTTTTCCCGACTTCATCTTCGAGATGGCCTTTTTCACCATATCAATTGAGATTGGGACAGGTGGTCCTTCCACTGGTCACCAGGTTCATCGGTTAGGTGTTCAGGGTTCCATTCAAATTCCACATTTAGGAGCCTTTCATAGTGCTCTAGCCAAGCTTTCTCTTTTGCTTCTTGGTTCAATGACATCTCACCTACATCATTCTTTACTGGTTTACATTTTTTCACATTTTTTTTTTACATTTACTATATAAATGTTCAAAGTAATGGAAAGTTTAACTGTCAGTTAAAGGTAACTAAGCTTCATGCAACTGGGTAGGGCTATTAGAATATATAGGAATATTTGAAATAAATTAACGAGGTATATTTGAAAACCTTGCCGAAATGGACCAAGCTCGGAAAAAATACTAATCTAAACTAATGAAATAGACTCGTTTAACTGGCAATATCTCCAAAAATACTTTTGAGGATAGTTGGTAAAATGGGTAGTATATAGGTCACCTTGGTAATCCGAATATTTTAGTTTTCTTCGTTACTTTATTTTCGTTTGATGTAAAATTTCTTAATCCCAATCTGGATGATAGGTTGGATTTTCGCTACAAAAAGTACGGCATAATTTTGCCTCGCTGCGAAAATATCAAAGATTGTTTATTTCAGGTTGGTAAAGTGGGTAGCGAGAAAAAATACACATTTTTCTGTGATTGTGACTGATATATGTGACACAACAATGAAACTACACATGATTTAGATAAATATTATGATAATTTATCACCAAAATGTTGCAGTACCTGTTATGTGAAATATATTTGATATTTACAATTTATTAAAACCCAGGTCAAAAGGAAATCGGATACCGGTAACTCATGGCCGAATATTAAAATTCTGAATATTATGAGGGTGTTAGCTGTCACTTTCATCTTCGACACATCCTGAACGTAATTCAGCTTCCCAACAATTACTAATTATGAATGGATATCACTTTTATCTCACAATTACGATTAATTAATCACTAACATTAGCAACTAAATCGGAATAAATAACGCTGGCCCGGGTCAACCGCATCCGGTTTCCTCTTGGCCCGGTTTGGAAAAATCGCTGATAAGTAAAATAAAAGGCATTGGAATGGTCAGTGATGCTTTGAGTATCAAATTAAACTCTCTATGAATTGAAAAAATGCAAGGTTTTCAGCAGCAGGTGCATAGTTCACAGAAAATTGCAGCAATGTGTGTTCTGGTCTCACTACCCATTTGTAGGAAATATTATGTGCTTAATTTTGTACCGAAGACTAAATGTATCATTAAGAATATATTCTGTAAGTTTTCAAAACAAACAAAGATATATCAACGAAGAAAACTAAAGAAATCGGGTTACAAAGGTGACATGGCCCGGACCAGCCCGGTTTTTATATACTACCCATTTTACCAACACTCACTTTTGAGTATCTTTATTCGGTAAAGTTTCCACATATCTACAGATCAATACCGTTTAGAAAATATTAAACTTTTGGAGATATCTTATCAATAGATATAAGAAAATCCTGCCGGAATGAAGAAAGGTGTGCAAATTTTAACAAGAATTTTAAGTAGTCCTTCTCGTGTAAACTACACTATACCTTTTATATTTTAAATATTTTTTCATTCTGGAATGTTTCCTTTCATCTGTGATACTACAGCTATCAGAATATAGTTTAATTAGTATTTACCTTCATCTATAGATGAAAACCTTGCCGGAATGGGAAAATATGGACCATTTTTTTCGTTAAAACCATAGGCCGGAATGGAGGTAGTGACTATGAAGAAAAATCGCAATATCTCCGTTAATATTTCATATATTTTCATTCGGTAAGGTTTCCCTAACATCTGTGGAACCAGGGCTATTAGAATACATAAAATTCTTTGGGATAAATTGATAAGGTATTTTCATAAATCTTGTCGGAATGGACCGAACTCGAAAAAATTGTATCTAAAGTATGGCAGGGTGTCTCAATAAATCGTAGGCTAAATATCTGCTTTCATTTGGTAAAGTTTCCATTCATGTATGGACCCAAAGCTTCATTTAACCATGTGCATAAACATCTGTGATATTTTATGTGAATCTTCATAAGAATTCGTACGGAATAAACAGAGGCATGCATATTTTAACAAGAAATATAAGCAGCGTTTGAAGAGTTTGTCCGTTTCTGTGTCTGCGCCTGTACCTGCTTCCTTAAAAAATGTGTAAAGGGAGTCTATGAGTCTGTGAAAAAGAGGGTATCTGCTTCTGTGAAAAAAGTGTCTGCGACTGCGATGTGGATAAAAGTCATCAGCAAAAATTTTGGTTGTAAAAAAAAAAAAAAAAAAAAAAAAAAAAAAAAAAAATGGGGCTCAATGTGACGAAATTGCAATAAATTTACATTCAGGATTTGAGTAATATTTTACAAAGCGATAAAGAAAATGCCGAAAATATTATTACCGAAGTCACACCGAAATGGTCACAGGCAGCAGTTCAATATTTCGATATGCATTTGAAATCAGGTATATTAGATCATGCCGCAAAATGGGTCTGTACTTTTATTGTTATATGGGATAACAAACAACGCGTCAGAAAAAATAAATAACATTTTAACGTCAAGAAACTTCCTGTAGACAAAACAGAATATGTCACAAGTGTGTTTAGCTAAATTAACTGTTGAAAATAACGTACATTACATTTGTTGACGACCTGAAAGCAAACGGTAGTAACAATAAAAAATACGCAGTTACTTTATTTCCTAAAGCAACTTGTCAATGTCCAGCTACTGGTACTTGTTATCATATTTCAGCAGCGCGGTTAAAAATGGGGGATAATATTTCCGATACTAAAAAAAGTTGTTAATTTGAAACAATATCCATAAATAATTTGAAACGTAACGAAGAAAAATCTGGTACGTGAAAACCGCGACCTAACGATTATTATTTATAAGGAAGTAACACCCGCGTCTGATTCTTCCATTGTCCTTAAAAAAAAAAAGAAGAGTAAAACTTGAAGAAAAAAATTCACTACCGAAAGAAAATAATAGATGGATCTTGGGATTAAATTTAAGCCAGAAAACTAATATATAGGATTCCCTTGGTATAGATATGATAAGTCTTTGGAAATAATTTCGAAACAATTAAAAAAAAATATATACGGTTTCCAGCTAACATATCTTGCTCCCGTATTTGATCACCGGCAGTGGTGACGTCTCCATATGAGTGAAATATTCTCGAGAGGGACGTAAAACAATATATACAATCAATCGTGGTCACTGGGTTTTCTCATTTCAAAATAAAGAAAACAAAATTTGTATTTTGGGTGGTTTAAGCAGCAATAAAAATCATACCATTATTTATCTCTCAAAATTCAATTGCCTATAATTTATGGAAACAATAAACCGTCTGTGCAGTTAATTTTTTTTTTTTTTTTTTTAGAAAAAGGGTTATGATTGGTTTACTCGCTATTAATTGCCAACTTAAGAGTTTTGTTTTAACGATGCGGCATTTGAATTTAAAACCGAGTTTGTTGTAAATAAAATGCGGAAACATTTAATCAATTGTTTAGAATATGGCCAATGTACTCTAAATTTCCATAAGAAACCATAAAGAATACTTCAACTTTAAAATACAAAACAATGAAAATTAGTTGTAATTGTTCTTGTAACTTTCCAGACTGGGTTGATGAAATGATAAGATGTGATTTTAAAGTAGGTAAGAAGCAATGCAATATAGGAAACATTGTAAATGTGCAAGGGCGTCTGATGGTTGTAAAGAATGGGTTTGTTCGGAACATGATCGTAAACAAAAGATTTGTTGATTTTGTGTTGTTTTTATTTGGTAATTATCTCCAAGTGTCTGTCCCTGTACATCTTGTTTTTCACACCTTTCAGTTTGGGGGAATGTTAAGCCTGTGTTATCCTGGCCTATGATTTTACCGAAAAATTGGCCCATATTTTCCCATTCCAGCAGGGTTTTCATCCATAGATTAAGGATAAATCTTATCAAACTATATATATTCTGATAGCTGTAGTATCACAGATGAATGGAAACTTTCCTGAATGAAAAAATATTTAAGTATAAAAGAGATATTGTAGTTTACAGGAGAAGGACTATTCAGATTTCTTGTTAAAATTTGTACACCGTTCTTCATTCCGGCAGGATTTTCCTATATTTATCTATAATATATCCCCAAAAGTTTTATATCTTCTAAACAGTATGGATCTGTAGATGGATGGAAACTTTGCCGAATGCAATACTGAAAGTATTTCAGGAGATATTGCCAGTTAAACGAGTTTATTCCATCAGTTTAGATAAGTATTTTTTCGAGCTCGGTCCATTCCAGCAGAGTTTTCAAATATACCTCGTTGATTTATTTCAAATATTTTTATATATTCTAATAGCTCTGGTTTCGCAGATGTGCAGAAACTTTACCGAATGAAAATATATCAAGTATTAGCGGAGATATTGCGATTTTAATTCATGTCACTACTCCCATTCCGGCTTTTACACCTTACCATTTTTCCCCACAGCGCTGTTGACCTGACGGGTGAGAGGTTGGAGACTGATACCTGCGAATGTCAGCTGGAGAATGTGGCCTGTATCTGCTGGTAAGGCTAACAGATAGAATGTACCTTGGTGCCAAATGAAATGGCTTTACTGAGCTAACAAACCTGTTACCAACTCTACATGTATACAAAATCAGTGTGTACGGTTGTACAGTGTATGGTATCGTACCTGTACAATGTCTGTATTAAATGGTGTATGCCTTATGATATGATATACTAAAAAGGATTTGAACCTGATGTATGCAAAACATGATTTCGATCTTGATATAATCGATAAATTTAACAAAATATCCATACATGGATATGTATAAAATTAGTCAGAAATATCTGATGTTTTCCTGTTTTGTTTTTTTTAATGATTTTGATATTACTGTACCAGTAAAACGTCAGAACCAGCGCCATTATGTAAATTGGAAATTTTGCTGCCTCCAGTTTGAGGCGGCATTCTCGGGCCGATTTTGAATACTTGCGAGTCGAATTTAATGTAAACTCATAAGTAATCAATAAAACGATGCTTAGTATTTTCAATCTATGGTAGGTAGCTGTTTTTATGCCCCCGAGATCGAAGATCGGGGGGGGGGGGGGGGGGGGGGGGGGAGGGGGGGCATATTGTTTTTGTCCTTTCTGTCATTCTGTCTGAAACTTTAACCTTGCTAATAACTTTTGAACAGTAAGTGATATAGCTTTGATATTTCACATGAGTATTCCTTGTGACAAGACCTTTCCGTGGGTACCAACATTTTTGAACCCTTGACCTTGGAGTTTGACCTACTTTTTGAAAACTTTAACCTTGCTGATAACTTTTGAACAATAAGTGATAGAGCTTTGATATTTCACATGAGTATTCCTTGTGACAAGACCTTTCCGTGAGTGCCAACATTTTTTACTCCGTGACCTTGACCTTGGAGTTTGACCTACTTTTTGAAAACTTTAACCTTGCTGATAACTTTTGAACAATAAGTGATAGAGCTTTGATATTTCACATGAGTATTCCTTGTGACAAAACCTTTCCGTGGGTACCAACATTTTTGATCCCGTGACCTTGACCTACTTTTTGAAAACTTTAACCTTGCTGATAACTTTTGAACAATAAGTGATAGAGCTTTGATATTTCACATGAGTATTCCTTGTGAGAAAACCTTTCCATGGGTGCCAACATTTTTGATCCCGTGACCTTGACCTTGGAGTTTGACCTACTTTTTAAAAACTTTAACCTTGCTGATAACTTTTGAACAATAAGTGATAGAGCTTTGATATTTCACATGAGTATTCCTTGTGACAAAACCTTTCCGTGGGTACCAACATTTTTGACCTTGGAGTTTGACCTACTTTTTGAAAACTTTAACCTTGCTGATAACTTTTGAACAATAAGTGATAGAGCTTTGATATTTCACATGAGTATTCCTTGTGACAAAACCTTTCCGTGGGTACCAACATTTTTGAACCCGTGACCTTGACCTTGGAGTTTGACCTACTTTTTGAAAACTTTAACCTTACTGATAACTTTTGAACAATAAGTGATAGAGCTTTGATATTTCACATGAGTATTCCTTGCGACAAGACCTTTCCGTGGGTACCAACGTTTTTGACCCCGTGACCTTGACCTTGGAGTTTGACCTACTTTTTGAAAACTTTAACCTTGCTGATAACTTTTGAATAATAAGTGATAGAGCTTTGATATTTCACATGAGTGTTCCTTGTGACAATACCTTTCTGTGGGTATTGAACCTTTTGACCATGACATTTGACCTACTTTTTTTTTTTTTACATTGGTCATAACTTCTAAAGGTAAATATTAGAGCTTTCATATTGTACATGATCATTTCTTTTGACAAGATCTTTCTACTTGTACCAAGATATTTGCCCTTGTGACCTTGGCCATCTTCGGAATTGGCCATTATCGGGGGCATTTGTGTTTCACAAACACATCTTGTTGTAGATGAATTCCCTACCAGTGTAATGTTTTTATTACTTTGGTTACATATATCAGAAAATTATTCGACATAAGAAGACAAAATTAACTAATACTATTCTTCATTAAAAGAAGCTATCTATAGAATATTAGCAAACATCAAATAGCAAACATCAAAACTCCTTTTACAGAATGTGTACAATCTGCAGGAAAAAAAATTATTTAGCATTATTTAGCAATGCTACATTACTTTAAAAGGAACCATTAGAAATTTGACACATCACTCAATACTAAGCCATACTCCTATCCAAGGGCAGATTACTTCAAGCACAAAAATGTACTCGAACCATATCATTCTTCTTTTGTGAAAATGATTTCAGTTACTAGTCCCAGTACCTAGTGGTTGGGGTGTCAGTGCTTTGGAACTGATAGTCCTAGCTTCGATCTCCAGTGTCATGTCAAACCACAGGAAGTGACTGTTCCTTTGCCGAGCGTCCGGCATTAGAAGTGAAAATCATGGGTCTATCAGATATTGCCTTAAAACGGGGGTCTCCTGTCTCGGCAGTCATTAGCGATTTAAAGAACTCTCATTACTACGACTATATAAGCACCATGTATTGTGTAAAACTTCATGGTACTTCACCTAGAGCAGGTGACATAGATTCTATACACGAAAGAAAAATTCTCAGCTGTAACATAAATCAGTCTCAGTGCTTCCCCATATTTTTCAACAATTATAACTGTTTCACGTTTTTTGACTTGATATATTGTTAATCTTTCAGTGAAGCATTTATAAGTATCTATTGATGAGGTTATAATGAAAAGTATGCCAAATTTGAGAATCTTCAACATGCGTAAAGGTTCCTTGATTAAAGGTGCTAACACTGATGTGTTTTGATTTTTGTTTACAGTGATGTTTGACCATAGATTTTTACAGTGGCTAACACTGATGTTTGACCTTAGATTTTTGTTTACAGTGGCAGACAATGATGTTTGACCTTAGATTTTTGTTTACAGTGACAGACACTGATGTTTTGTTTACAATTAGAGCTTGGTTAGTGATGTTGTTTGATTTTTTGTTTACAGTGGGAGTGTGGTGGGTTACAATGTGAGGCTTCCCTGTAAAACATGTTTACAGTCCTGTAACAATGGACACCTGTGGATGTTTTACACAGACAAGATCACACCATATGAAAGATTTGACAAGAAAGGTAAGCTAGTAAAAACTCACAAATTCATTTCTTGTTCATTGTGTCAAGGGGTGAAAAACTAAACATAAAGAGTTACTGATATTTTTTTCATGTAAAGCTCTCTGTCAGTAAGATATATGTATGTGATTATCTGTAAAAGTATAGTTATTTAGATAACTTGCTTTGTGCCTGTCTGCTGGACTGTTTATTCTCCAAAATATTATGTGATAAAATTATTATATTCATCTCTCAGGGTCGTCAATTTCCTTAATTTGGGTCCGATAAAAGGACTCTTTCCAACTGGAAAATAAGTAAAAACCTCCCAATTACTAGTCTAAAAATTCCCAATCGTAAGATGGATCACCTATTGTCAAAATGCAGGGAAAAAACCTTTATGATTTTAAAAAAGTAAACCTGGGTGATTGTATGTTAATTAAAAATTTTCCAATCTAGCTTGAACTTGAGTTTGAGTTTTCTCTCATTTGATCAGTCAAAATGTGAGTAAAATCTTAGACTTTTAAAGTCCAAGTTTTTATATTTAAATTTTTTTTTTCAAGAAATCCAGGCTAAGACAAACAAATAAATTTCACAATCTAAAGGGATTGGGACCCTTTCCTAAAAACTCTAGTCACAGCCCTGTCTTAGAAGTTTTGGGCTTGTGGTCAGAGGTTGAACAAAACTAGATTGACTGCTTTCATGGCATCTATTTCTCATTGGTTGAGACAAAATTATTTGAAAGATCTTCAAAATGACTGCTTGCCAAGTCTCTCAACTTAACAAATGAAAACATGTGGTTTACAGGACTTTTCTGATATTTTTGTTATTTAAAAAAAGATATAAGAATCCTGCATCCTATAAATGGCTGCATTTCTAGATCTGAGTGCTGATGACAAATTGTTATCTTCTAGTGAGCCATGGGAATTTAGACATAATTACATTTCATTTTCAAGAATCAGTAAAACATTTGAAGCAACTGTGTATGTTGGTATGTTGAATACTTTATATACAGCTTTAACAAATTAACATTGTCAATTGTCCTTAAGATGTTGTGTGTTTTTCACCACATGACACTTTATCTAACTCTAAATTTTGTTTTAGATAATTTTCTATGTTGTAATATATTTGTGTTTATTGCATATTTGTAATGTTGCACATAGAATTGAAACTGCGTATATGTCAAGGGGGATCACCACTGCTCTGACTCTCATTTTCAGGAGATGAAGTTTTGCTGTGGGGAAACATTCCTGAAGCTTCTCACGACCATGCTCTCGATTTTCTCATTGATGAGTGCCTTCGTTAGACCACCAACCTCTCACGACCATGCTCTCAATTTTCGCATTGATGAGTGCCTTCGTCAGACTGGCCCACAGCTTCGGTCAACTTTGTGAATATTTACTGACCTTGTGCATACGTTACATTGTTAATTTATTAATTTTACAAGCGCTCAATCAACTATATGCCCTCCATACTGTTACAAGCTGCAGGAAATCAAGTGGGTGTTATGTATCAAAAGATTATTAGATGAAATCTGCAGGATTTATCTGCCCTTTGAGCTGAGCAGTTTGTGCAATATATTATATGTTAACTGCCCTGGTTTGTGTTGACAGGTGAATAACAATAGATGTCATAAAGCAACTGTAGGAAAATGTTGATGTATGTATCATATACATGTATTAACTGTGGTTTGTGTGGAATGACAATAGATTTCATATAGCAGCCGTAGTTAAATGTTGATAACATTTAATGGCTGACAAAATCTGTGATATTGTGAATAGTTATCTATTTGTTTTTGTACTTGTCTACTGGTAGAGAATTTATGATGCTTTATTTGCTCACGGGAGATGAGAAATTAAAGAGTATTTACTGTGCGGCTTTTCTTAACATGATTCCATTGTATACTGCAATATTTTCTTGTAATGTTTAATGAAATGTACATTATAAGTTTAACATTTTGTTTTGTTGTTGTAGAGCTATAACATGTTCATAGTATTAAAACATAAATTTGAAGATGGAGAGAAGTGTTATTTAAATTCTAACCCATGCATCAGTAGAACCATCTTCGCTAGCCAGGTATTTGATTTGCAAATCGGACATTTGGCTAGCGAAGGTGCTGTAGAGCTAGATGGAGAATTTGCACTGCAGATCTCTCAATCTCTCTCTGTGTGTCTGAAAAATTCATTGGTTTTGAATAGAATGTCACTTCATTTGTTGAAGTATGTCTAAAAGGAACTCGGGCTGGACACCGTCCTGGTTAAACAAATTTCTTGAAATAGACATTCAGTATTCACATGGTACTTATAGAGACAGGGTGTTTATGACAGCAATATAATCTATGTGTTACGACGTGAAACTTCCTTCTTCTGAATAATTTTGTGGGTTATACCAAGATTTTAAAGACTGGTTGAGGTGTAATTTCCTAAACCTAAATTGTGTCTTAATTGACTCTATTCACCAGATCAATTAAATTGACAGGGATACGTACAGTTTCATGTAATGAAACCCACAGAAATGTCTTTGTATGTAATAAAAACGTACAGAAATGTCTTTGTATATAATGAAACCCACAGAAATGTCTTTGTATACAATAATGAAACCCACAGAAATGTCTTTAATGTATGTAATGAAACCCACATAAATGTCTTTGTATGTAATAAAACCCACAGTAATGCCTTTGGATGTACTGAAACCAACCGAGAGACTTCAATATAACAGATAATTCAATATAAGTGGCTTCAATGTAGGAGAAATAAATAACAGATAGTTCAACATAAGCCACTTTTTAAAATATACATATAAGTGAACTGTAACATCAATCAAAGATGAGACACCTGTAATGCGACCTCTGTGTCTGTAGGGGTGGCGACGGCTTTGTGTGGGGATCGATACTGTTCAGGGTTGGAGCCTGGGCAGGGTAGGGCCTTTTCTAGGTCAACCTGTCCAGCAGTCTAAATATACTTTCCTCCTGGTCAGCAGGCATGGTCAAGTTCTGAGTGTATGACTTGTACAGGATGTGTCAATCGAGATTTCAAAGTAATCATCATGTTTATACATCAATTTCAGAATGAATAACATCAATATGTAAATGTTAAGCTTGGTGGTGTATCTAAACCGCATACCACCACACATATTAGTGCTTGTTTCAACCAAACTAGCCAAAACATAAACATATATCAATTACCCATCCATCCATGTTTTTGTTTGTATCAAATGTCCTCAGTAACTGGCAACTCTATTGCTGTTGGTATTGTATTTATAGCTAGGAGTTTGTTGGAAAACTGAGATACCTATAATTGTTTGTGAATTTTATTGCAGAATTTATTTTAACTAGTCACCATTAAAAAATGTTTTCAAATACAACACTGTACAACCCTCTTGCTTCTATATGCCCTGTAACCTACAACACACCACACAATCATAACATTGATTGTTTCTTGATATCAATAGTCATATTGTGACCTAAATAAATGGAAATCGAATGTATACAAGATATTCTATTCAGATTAATGACAGAATCTTTAAACTCATTTTGATGGAGAGACATGTCCTACTTTTCTGTACTTTAACAGAACCTTTAACACCTGTTATCAGGTAACCATTAAACACCTGAGTGTCACAAGACAACAGACTACCAGGAAGAATAAACATCAAACCAAAAGTTGAACAAAATGGCTGAACCACCCACTGGATGAGATGGATACAAAAACCTAATGAAATGGAAAATTAACAGGTAAGTGGTATTCATAATTGTAGAATGGATTGAAGTCATTGTCCCTGTACATCTTCCTTTATCCTTTTCTACCCATACATGTACTTACAGGAAGCTAGCATATGAATGTAGTAAAAATCTTTTTCTGGCTCAAAAGAATTCATGGTTTGCATTTTTATACATTTATAGGCGTAATGAGATTGATCACTGTTCGTTATCTTCACCTTTCGTACATAGATTATATAAAATATTAAAAATATTATCCTGCACAATGCAAGATACATGTTACAAATATATTTTAACAGTGATATACATATACTCTTAAAAATTACTGTGAAATTTATTAGAGACTGTTTTGAATACAGAAGTCAATTACTTATGACTACATAAAAAACATGTAAACATTTCAATGATGTTCAATGGCCATTGTGTTTGTGCCAATGAATATTTGCATTTGTAATATACTGAATATCAGAGATGAACTTATCTGGCATCATGGGAAACACAACAAAATTCAGATTGGTCTGTAATAAAACAATATCAGATTATTATGGGAAAACAAGTTTGCAAAATAAGCACATATATGAATTTCAAACAAACCTGAGATTTATCTGTGGTCACAAGATCACAGATGATCAGTATGCAAGTTAAGAATTTCTTCTCACATGTTAAAATCGAAATGGGTAGGTTTACTAACATTCCTAAAAAGGACCAAATATGCGGATCGAATGGCAAATCAGCATAAACTCAGATAATATTGGAGATATCTTTCACTAATTGATGTGCGCAACAATTCAATTATAGATTTCTTCAAATAATTGATGATATATTTAATTCTGAATTATTTATTATTCTGAATTATTAATTAAATTCATGATAGCATTATTGATTATTCTGCTGAATTTATGATCGCTATAATTGAATTGTTGCTCTCTTCAAATGAATTGATGATATCAACAATTGAATGGCGTAAACCATTAATTGATGCACGCTACAATTCAATTAAAGAGATCATCAATTCAATTAAATCGCGCATCGATTCAAATGTAATGCTCGCAATAATTCAATTCCATTGATGCTCGAAGTAATTCTTTTAGATGATTATTTAGAAATATCGTCAATTCAACATATCCACAATTGAATTAATGGTCTCTATAATTGAATTGCTGCTCTCTTTAAAAGAATTAATTCAACTGAAATCGTAAAGCTTTTCTCAAGTCAACAACATCAAAATGTAAGACTTTTCAACACTTTACACAACCATTCCTCACGATAAATTAAAGACCAGACTTTTTTACATTATACAGACAGTTGTTTCTTTAACAAAAATGGAAAACAAAAACCTTTATATTTAGTGATTAATCATCCAAAAATTTTAAACACCATTCTGATTCCACGCACACGTACTCTAAAGTTGAAATTAAAAATATGCTGGAGTTCCTCATTTACAATATTTTCGTAGTCTTTGGTGATCAGGTCTTCCAACAGTTTGTTGGAATTTCCGATGGGCACGAATTGTGCTCCTTTGTTAGCTGACTCACTTGTTTTTATATTTATATGAAGTAGAATTTATTCAAAGAAGAAACAATCGCTTGCTGCGGCCTTCAATGCAACATTTAGATATATCGACAACGTTATATCTATTAACAATGCTAATTTTCACTCATATGTTGATTCGATGTATCCCTGTGGACTCGAAATAAAAGACACCACAGAGTCCTCCACATCTGCTCCATACTTAGACATTTTATTGGAAATAGATAGTGACGGCAAACTAACAACTCAACTGTATGATAAACGGGATGATTTCAGTTTCTCCATCGTCAACTTCCCATATTTATGTAGCAATATTCCATTATCACCTGTATATGGTTTTTATATCTCTCAACTCAAGCTAGGACTTATTCTGTGTATGATCAGTTATTAAATCGAGGCATGGTACTGACAAGCATGTTGATGGTGCAGGGAATTCAACAGTCCCGTTTAAAGTCAGCATTTTGCAAATTCTATGGTCGTTATAACAATTTAGTTTGCCAATACAACATATCATTGGGTCAAATGCTGTCTGAATTTTTTCATACCGATTGTTGGGCCGTTCTTGGCACACTAATTATACCCCATGCAGCAAAGTTGCGGAGGGTATAATGTTTTTGACCTGTCCGTCAGTCCCTTTCTTGTCCGAGCGCAACTCCTCTAAGACAGCTCTACAGATTTTCATGAAACTTTGTAATTAATAAGGACACAGTGTGTAGATGTACATATTCCCAGGAAATGCTGATTCAATAATTTTTCTGGGAGATATGCCCCTTTTGAACTTAGAATCTTGAGCCCGTCTGTCTTGTTCTTCTCAGCGCAACTCCTCTGAGACCGCTCAACATAATTTCGTGACACTTTGTGATTAATAAGAACACACGGTGTGGATGTGCATATTTCCAGAAAATTCGGATTCAATAATTTCTCTGGGAGTTGTGCCCCTATTGAACTTAGAATTTCGAGCCTGTCTGTCGTGTTCTTGCAGTAATGCATAGCATTACCATTCAATATGTGAGGCATTCTCAAGCAATGTTGGAGCGTGGGGTATGAGAGCTTGCTTACTTCTGTTTTCTTTCATTTTCACTACAGATAATTCTGTTTCCCTGATCAAGATATAGGGCTCACAGTGGGTGTGACAGATCGGCAGGGGGTGCATGTTTACTCCTCCTAGACACCTGATCCCACCTCTGGTATATTCAGAGGTCTGTTGTTTGCCCAACTCTCTATTTCATATTGCTTATAGGAGTTATAAGATTTATCACTGTTCGTTATCTTGATCTTTCATGAGAGCAATATTTGAATTGATGCGCACATTAATGGAATTATTGCATGCATTAATTAAATTGATGATATCTTCAAATAATTGAAATTATTTTTAATTATTTGAGTTTATGTTAATCTGGTGTCCGGGGCATACAATTAAGCACTAAGTTCAAATTTAATATTATGAAAAATGAAATACCTTTTTGATAACAAGTGAAAAATACGATAGCTACTGAGAAAAAGAAATATTTCAATTCATTGAAAAATATCTGCCTTAGATAAAATCTAACAAACAATTTTGTCTACTCAACTCCGAAGAGAAGGAATATCTTTTGTAGTCAGTTTTATTAAGGATAACATAATATAGGAATATGTATGTGTGTATGATACATTGTCATTAAGATATGCGTGCTTTAACAAACCTAAATGACATTTATTGTTATTGAAATATTCTATCAATTGCCATGCCTGCTCTAGGTTATTGTAATTATCTCATTTTTGTCTGTTTTGGAGTTTTGAATTAGAAATAAAGTATTCTGTATTCTATGCCTCTTCCTGTATAAGGGCACCTGACTAAAGATCTAGTGTGTCGTGATATAAATCCTGATCTTGTATAACTAAGTTTCATGAAAGAAGTTGTCAAGCACAACTGTTATACTCATCCAAAGATGCATCTAATATGCATGAAGTTTAAGGATGATATCCCTAAAATCCTAGTCAAAAATTGAGGAATCAAAAGTTTGTTAGAAATGATCCAGATGGTCCAGAAGGTGAGATGAATTCATTTTGGGAATAGTTGTCATGCATATTTGTAGAGCATGCTGAGGTCAGTTTCCCTGTATATCTTCCATTATCCTTTTCTCCCTATCCAGACAGACACCTACACGTATTAGAATGCGGCATCTTCTGGACTACATCAAAATAAATCTGTCCTTTCATAAATATTGAAAAACGAGCTATTTTAAAAACCATGAGACGTCTGTCTTTTATTGTCATGATATATTGTAAAATTTTCAGTAAAACAAAATTCCAGGTAATTACATATCAATACATAACAAAACATTGGTGTGTACATACTACATAGGAAGTGAGACATTTTATGACTGGACAGGGAATGAACCCGAGAACCTTGCATTACTAGTCAGGTGCTCCAACCATGGAGCTATCTAGGCTCATATCCACAGTCCATTATAAATGTGTGAAGGTTCCATGATAGTTACAAATAAACTGGTTCCCCAGACATGAGAAAAGAAATTGAAAGTCAAGCAGTCTGAAAATGTAGTTTCTCTCTCTTTGACAGATATGACAAGCGTCTGAGAATCAAGGAATGGATACTGCCACCCCCCAAGCACAAAAACTCATCACCTGTGACCTAAACTGTGTCAAGCCCGTCCAGCAATTCTGTAACAGCTGCCAAGTCGGTCTGTGTGCAGACTGCATCAACAAACATGTCAGCAGCCTCAAGTCCATGAAACATGACATCGTTCCCTTCACAAAGCGCACAGTCCAGCTGGTGTTCCCTCAGTGTACATGTCATTCCCACCAGAGATGTGAGGGCCACTGTCAACAGTGTGATGTCCCGGTCTGCTTCACATGCGTCTTGGGTCAACATCAAGGTCATGATGTTAAGGCCATTGCAGACATTATTGCCGGAAAGAAAGAAAACATCAAAAGAGAAACAGAAGAAATTGAAAGCAGTATCATTCCAAAGAACAAGTCATATGATGCAGATGTTGAAAAGAAAATTTCCAAATCCAAGGCCCACTACTCTGATTTAGAAAAAGAAGCTAAAGATAAAAGAAAGAAATGGCACCTAGAAGTAGACGACATCTTTGACACACTTGAATCACTGATCCAATCACTCAGAGATCAAGAAATTACGATTCTGAAGTCATGCCAGTCCCAACTCAGAAGTCAAAATTCCAGTATGACCCAAACTGTTCAAGAAAACAAAGAAATCCTGAAGTCCAACAAAGTGTCTGATGTCAACAATTACAAATCCAAACTGACTGAATTCAGAGCCATTCCACAAGTACCTGATGTAATGTCACCCTCTCTCAAAACAAACACAGTCCAAGGGAGATAACTCTGTCTAGAATTAGGAGAATACAGGGGCACACTGACACAGACAACACTCTCACTAACCAGTCTGACAGATGAAGTCCTCTATTTATCTGTTAAGGAGTTAATAAAAGAAGCCAAAGTGATTGCAAACATTCCAACAAATGTCAAACAGTTATGCAGAGTAGCCTGTGTTGTATTAGATAGAGCTTGGATTAATGGATTAGACAAAATGATACAATGTGTTGACATGCTTGGAACTGTACAAGACACTGTCACCAGTATTGGTGATGGCTATCCTAATCACATTATAGTGAACAGACAGGGAGAATTGATTTACAGTGATGGTCCCAAAAGAACTGTGAACATTGTCAGACATGGGAAGACAGAGACACTGATCACCACACCAGAGGGCTGGAAGCCAGGGGGACTGTGTTGTACCAGATCAGGGGACATCCTGGTTAATATGTTTACTATTGATAACAGTTATAACAAAATAGTCCGTTACCAGGGACAGAGAGTGACACAGGAAATAGATAAAGATGAACACGGCAATCCAATCTATCAAGGAAGAGAGTATGCAGTGTTTATGACGGAGAACAAGAATGGTGACATCGTGGCTTCTGATCTTAATGCTGACACAGTGGTAGTGGTGGACAGGAGAGGAAAAGTCCGATTCCGATACAATGACAGACCACCGGGGGGACAGAAAGCATTCAGTCCAAGACAGATAGTGACCGACTCCATGGGTCATATCATTGTGACAGATCCTAACAATGCCTGTCTACATATTCTAGATCAGAATGGACAATTCATTAAATGTATAGACAATTGTGGATTAAATGATTGGCCTGTTGGACTGAGTGTGGACAGTAGGGGGAGGTTGTGGGTAGGGTTGTACAAATCAGGAGAAGTGAAAGTCATCCAGTACATGAAATAAACACCCAAACATTCACTTTAAGTACATGTATCAAGTGTATAAAGACGGTAACATTTTTGGATATTTCAAAGAAAATTTAAGCATTAATAGCAAACTAATAATTCACGTTAATACTGACAAACAGTATGACTTCAGCTTCGTCATCATTAACTTCCCAGATTTATGAAGCAATGTTACACAATTAACTGTATACTGTGTTTTAATATGTCTCTCAAATGATTCAATATGAGAGTCATTATACAATTATTGTTTTTTAAAACAAGCCGGTACTGACAATTTTAAGTTCTTACAGATGTTTAAACAGTCTCGATTAAAGTTAACTTTTGTGCAAATTTAATTCTATGGTCAATATAATATTATTTGCAAGCACATGTACAGCCTATTTTTAGGTCAACTATTGTCCAATGAGTTTCATTCCATTTGTTGGGCCGTTCTTTTCATAATGATTTTTATATTGGATCGCTCCGTTTACCTATGAAGATACATGTATAGGGCTCACAGTGGACGTGACTGGTTAACAGAGGATGCTTACTCCTCCAAGGCACCTGATCTCGCATCTGGTTTTTTTCCTGTGGTCCATTGTTTGTCCTGCTCGTATTCTTTATAAGATTTATAAGATGATTAGATTTACCACTGTTTCCACCTATTTCACCTTGGAACATAATAACACTTCATAATCTAGAAAACACACTCCGTCAGAAAGAGTCAAGAACTTAATTCATGTATGACATGTAGTGTTGCTTATGATACATAATTCATTCACTATTCTTTTTTCAGATCTACATTTTCATGTTCAACTTAACAGTGTAGTGGTTTGGGCAATATGGACCGTGGATATCGGCCTGGATGGCTTAGTGGTTAGAAAACCTGACTAGTAATGTAGGGGTCCCTGGTTCGATTCTCGGTCCTGCCATGGATTTTCTCCTTTCCTGTCATATTTGCTGTAAAACAGCCCTTAGAACTGACAGGTGACAATGCCTGGTTTGAGGTCACTTCAGGGTGTGGAGATATTTAAGGAGGTTATACTACATCATTATAATGGCTGACCTTCTTTTAAAACATGAATGAAAATATAAATATAAGCAGTATTTGTCTATTCCTTTTAGATTTCTTTGCCTAATTCAGTAAATTAGTGTGTCGACTGCTAAACTGTAAATTGCAAATTTGAATCCAGCAGGGGTTTTAAATTCTTTTTCCAGATTACTTTCAACTAAAACTGCAATTTTTAACTAAAGTAAATTTGAAAGTTTTCAATGACAAAAATAATGCAATACATATCCTAAACTTTTCATCCACATAAAATTTCTTTGGTGTAGTATTTCTCCTTAAGGAGGGAGAAATCACCTTTGGTCTGATAGCTCAGTTGGTAGAGCTGACGTTTTCGGGATCTCTTCAAAAATCGGAGAGAGCTACATTATTGCAGGCAGTAGAGCTTCAAGGGACCCGGCTTCAAATTCCATCCTCTCCTGTTACTGTCTGTTGTAACTTTCACTTTTTTCCTCAAGATCAAAAAATCTACAGGTTGACTTCTTAAATAATGGACTACCTCGGTATGAAGTATGAAAGCTTTCTGGTGAAAAATGTTTAAAATGTTGAGTCACGACAAATATAATTACAGACAATAGACCGACACATGCTTATAGTCTAGAGGTGCATTTGGTAAACATCTGATTTTCTGTTGAATATGAAAGCTGTATGTTGAAAACTTTTCAATGAAAAGGTATCATACTTGAAATGAGAATTTTCGGATCTTGACCTTTGATATCATGACCCAAGATCCATAAGTGTAAGGGTTTTCCTTTCATGGAAATTGTTATGACAAAAACAAAACTATATAGGCACAGACAAATAACAAATAAGTTGACCCCAAAAGCGTCTAAACAAAAGGACACATGGATTGACAGACAGACAATGTTATTGTTTTAGGGATCCTGCATTTCTACCAAGCTTATACATGTAGTAACATTGATTTCAGATTTGTTTCTTGTTATCTAAATATTTATATTTTGTTGCAGTAGTATATATTTACTTATTGTGTCAATACAGTCCAAATTAGATCAGTACAACTCTTCTTTATAATTTCCAGGAACCAAAATATTGGGTATACGATATTTTGATGACCAGCTTGGCGCAGTCCTCAGATTACTTTATTATCAGAAATTTACAGGGTGTTTCACCTGTTACAGTAGTCGAGTGGTTAGAGCCTTTGTTTCACATCCAGGAAACCCTGGTTCAGTCCCAGTGCAACGTCAAGCCTAAGACTGTTCCGTCACCAAGTGCATGACGTCAGAAATTAATGTCAGGATCTTTATCTCCGGCAGGTTTTTTCACCTGTCAGTTTCAGGACTACTCTACGGTACCAAATGTAACAAGAAGGGAGAAAATGCCTGCCAGGGGATAAAGATCCTGGGTTGATGTCTTCAAGGTGTGAAGACATTTAAGGGGGAGGAATGTAGTGATCAGACCGGTTCGATCATCGATGCCAGATAGCTCAGCTGATACCTGACAAGAGATTCTAGGAGCTCAGTCTTGTCCATCGCATTTTCTCCTTTCCTGTTACAATACAAAGTATCTCAAAGGTTTGCTGAATAATACAATCCCTCTATGGTTCGGCGCAATGAATAGAAAATTAAAAATCTTCACATTAAAAACAGATTCTTCAAACATTAACCTAAAGGTGAATGGTTTATCTAAAATATCAAGTAAAACACATATTAAAAACAGATGAATGCATTATTTCATCACAGTAATGCTTTATAAGACAAAAATTATATGAACGCATACAATTCAGCAACATAGTATAATAAACATATTTAAAGACAAGGTGATAAACAAAGCTAAATGAGTGATCATTTAATTCAGCTCTTGTATGTATAAAATTTTAATCTAGATTATTAATTATTTACAAATACATACGTCCTCTGTAATAAATATTTTTTGTTGTAAATATCAAACACAATTCTCCTCTCATAATGAAACAACAAACTAATCCTAAAAATGAATATAAACATTTAGGAATCTCTAAAAGTCAGGAATATTTTCTGAATTCTGTCATTAGATTAAGAATTCGGTACGACAGATTAGTAGTTTCGGAAGAATTCAGTACATCAGCCGTTAATTAGTTTCGGAAGAATGGCCTACATTTTTGCAGTTACTCCCCTTACACCGGAAGTTGGGGGCGCGCTAACGATTGAGGTCCTAAGCTTCACATAAATAGTATTAACAAATAGTGTATACTAATGCTTACGTTACCAAATTCTTTAGTATGCCAAGTTTTAACAGGTTGTAATATATCTATGACAAAAAACAAGGTTTAATTTCTTGGATTTTATGGAGAAAACTTTTTAAAGTATGCACTTTGTCAAATTGTAGAGTTGAGGGGGGGGGGGGGGGGTTATAGGTGTATTTGACGTTTATTTCTGTCCAAATAATACAATTAATACCGAGGATATTTCAATAGTCATCTGTTTTAAAAACAACAAACACCTAGTTTCCGGGTAACCGAGAGCTCTACTTTACATGACATTGAATACCCCTGAGTATTCTCTATCTCAATCAATGGATACATTGTCCTTGTCACCCCTCCTACAGTAGAAATGGGGACTCGAAATCTGTCCCTACCCCCGGGAGCCAGGTCGTACCACTACAACCCCAAACTGAAAGCGGTGAATGATAGTACTTGGGGTCGCTACATTGCCTTGATGTTTCTTCCGCCTTGTCTTGAAAGATTAATGCTGGAAAACCAGTCATAAAACCCCTTTCTTCATTACGAGATACGAAAAATGTCAAAGTTCAGGTGAGCTAAACAATACTTCCGGGTATCCCAGAGCTCTTCTTTACATGGCATCTAGTACCCCTTAGCATTCTTTACCTCAATCAATGGATATATTGTCCTTTTCTCCCCTCATGGAGTAGAAATCGGGACTCTAAATTTGTCCCGACCCCCTGGGACAACCGAGAGGTACCACTATGTACAGCCCCAAACTGAAAGTTGCGAATGATAGCTCTAGGGCTCCTTTACCTTGCCTTGGTGTTCCTTTTGCCATGTCGTCAAAGATTACAACTCTAAAAGAAGTCATAAAACTCGTGTTATACTGTTTTTTGTAGGTCATGCGCAATGTCACCGGATGGAGGTACTATTCACCAGATATTACAGAGAAAGTGCTTGTTTCATTATTTAATCCTGCTTCCTTACACCACTTGCTCAAAAGATTTCTTTTGTTGATTTCTTTTGTTACAAAGCAATGGTTATCACTCTTCAGGTGAGCTAATTTACAGAAAAGATTTTTGAATGCAATATGATTTCAAATGGATTGGCACCTGAAAATAGGATCAGTCTTGAGATAATAAAGCACCCCACATCATATAGTTTTCCCTATCATATGAATGTATTCATAGGTACTTAATGACTAAAATCGTAGTATTCTGGTGAGCTAAATTATCGATGTGCATTTACTTTCGTGCATGTAAGGTGAGAAATTAATGTGTTCAAAAAGATAAGAAAATGAAAAGTGTGGTCAATTTTATTTCCTTCCATCCTTTCGTTACAAATTACTGATATAAATTCATTTCACCATTGATGCAAGATGAAGATAACGAACAGTGATCAATCTCATAACTCCTACAAGCAATACAAAATAGATAGTTGGGCAAACACGGACCCCTGGACACACCAGAGGTGGGATCAGGTGCCTAGGAGGAGTAAGCATCCCCTGTTGACCGGTCACACCCGCCGTGAGCCCCATATCCTGATCAGGTAAACGGAGTTATCCGCAGTCAAAATCAGTGTACCAAGAACGGCTTAGCAATCGGTATGAAACACGTCAGACAGCATTTGACCCAATGCGAGGTTGTATTGACGAACTAGATCGTTATAACGACCATAGAATTTGCGAAATGCTGACTTCAATCGAGACTGTTGAAATCCCTGTACCATCAACTTGTTTGTCAGTAGCTTGCCTCGATTTAAAAACTGACTATACCCAGAACAAGCTCTTGCATATCGAATCAGTTGAGATATATAAACACCATATGCAGGTGATAATGGAATATTGCTACATAAATGTGGGAAGTTGACGATGGAGAAGCTGAAATCATCCCGTTTGTCATACATTTGAGTTGTTAGTTTGCCGTTAATGTCTACTTTCAATAAAATATCTAAGTATGAAGCAGAAGTGGACGACTCTGTGGTGTCCTTCATTTCGAGCTCACAGGGATATATCAAATCGACATATGAATGTACAATCTCTCATGTGAGCTAAGTTGCCCATGAGTGTTGCGATTGACATTTATTAATTCAAAACATGAATCAAATAAAAAAATTCCTTTTAAAATAGGTTTCAAATTAAAAAAATTTCTATGAGTACTCTAAGTCCTTTGATGATTTATCTTAGTGACTTATTGGCTGCTGGTTAGTGGCTGCTAGCTTCAGCCTGGTTATAAATTCATTCCTGCTACACATGTATAGCTAGATGTTTGTTGGAAAACTGAGATACCTTGTTTGTGAATTTTATCGCATAAGTCACCATTAAAAATATATAACCCTCTTGCTTCTAAATCCCTGTACTAGATTTACCGCTTTTGAATAGGCGACATTTTATACTTATTATTATTGGGTTTTTTTAAAATTGTGTGAATCAATTTGGACATAAAGATTGTTCCCGAGAAGTATGAAGTTATTCTGTTCGCCGGTTTTAATAGTATAAAACATCGCAATCCGGGACCATCGGGAGTCGGCAGTACTAGATTTATCGCCCGCCAGATACACACCAAACCGCAATCTCTCACCAGAGGGCGTATTTCGCTGCGTAGCGGGAACGATAACTCTGGGTAGAGATTGACCAAACCGAAAGTTGAACAAAATGGCTGAACCACCCACTGAATGAGATGACCATACAAGCCTACTGAAATGGAAAATTAACAGGTAAGTGGTATTCATGATTGTAGAATGGACTGAAGTCATTGTCCCTATACATCTCACATTATCCTTTTCTACCCATACATATACTTACAGGGAGCATATGAAGGGTGTACTACTAAATTGAGTACTTTAGAGTACGCTGGGCCACATTTAATGGAAACTTTCCCGAATGAAAAAATATTCAAATATAAAAGAGATATTGTAGTTTACACGAGAAGGACTACTCAGAATTCTTGTTAAAAATTGCACTCCTTTCTTCATTCCGGCAGGATTTTCTGATATTTATCTATAAGATATTTCCAAAAGTTTTATATTTTCTAAACGGTATGGATCTGTAGATATGTTGAAACTTTACCGATTGAAAATACTCAAAGTATTTTAGGAGATATTGCCTGTTAAAGGAGTCTATTCCATCAGTTTAGATTAGTATTTTTTTTGAGCTCGGTGCATTCCGGCAAGGTTTTTCAATATACCTCATTAATTTATTTCAAATATTTTTATATATTCTAATAGCCCTGGTTTCACAGATATGTGGAAACTTTACCGAATGAAAATATATCAAGTATTAGTGGAGATATTGTGATTTTTTTTTCATGTCACTACTCCCATTCCGGCATTTACACTCGCCCTTGTTTACTTTCTGTTTTTGCTCTTTCCAAACTTGCATCTTAAAGCTGACATGAATTAATAAATACGTACACCTTTTTCATTTTATCCGCCATATTTCTCTCAGGTAGCCTAATTTACTCTACCCGTATATACCCCAAATGTGATTGTCACACCTGAGTGATTTTTCTAGGTGGACTCGACCAGTGCACATCTGCGATAGTAATATATAGGGAAATGCGAAACAAATAAAATCACATTTTAAAACATTATGCTTTGCTCAAAGTTACAAAATATTTATTGTATACCAATGCAACATTCCGAAAGATTAGATAATTTAGAAAAAAAATGCACAAAAAAGTTTTTCTTGCATACTTGCAAGTGCAAGCAAGTATTTGCAGTTTCTTATGAAATAAATGCGAAGAAATCATTTGCCAATTACATACTGATAGAATGGAATAAGCAAATAGCATAAAATATATTATTTATCTCAATTCTTGCAAAATACAGGTCCATGCCATATGCATAATATCTAATGCACATGGCATATTCGCCACAAAAAACACCGTATCAAATACGGACGTCTATTCAACAGGTATCGGAGATGTGCACTTACCGAAAATATTAGATTCTCTTTATTCTGATAAATCCACGAAACAAAATGATAAACTCCATTTGTATCTCGTTAGAACTTTACAACACGTTGTCATTCTATTATACAGACTGCGACACACTTCACCCGTGCCAAATAGGGTGTCTTCAATCAGGGGAGATGTCAGAGTCGAAAATTTTTCCTGCATTGAATGCTTGTCTGGTCGAAGTTTTGCAGTTGATAGAAACCGGGAATCTAATCATATACATTGAGTATCTGGTTGGATATATTGCGTGCTCAATTCAAAATTTATCGATGATCATATACAAATTTGGATATACAAATAAGGGAATAATGATCGAAAATATACATCTGTTTAAAAATGCGGGTATTACATTTGTAATCCATAATAAACAGTTGATTACACAAAGACACATATAAAAGGAAATGTATAAACGAAAATATAGTTTTATTGTTTCATTGGGAACCACATAATTATTTACGGTCTCTTTATGTCCATATTCATTGATTGAACAGGAGAGAGAGAGAGAGAGAGAGAGAGAGAGAGAGACTGTCCTACTTCGATGTACAATATCATTTCACAGAAGGAAAGAAAATTGATCACTGATATAATGGTAAGCTTACAAGCATTCAAAAATTCCAGCTATTTAAAAATTTGTTATTGACAATATATTAAAAACTTACAGGAGTTGATGCTTATAATTGAATTCATTACAAATTAAAAAAATATATATATACCAGTTTAAACTGCAAGTAGAAAATACTGACTTTGTATGTTAGAATAACGGGAAAAAGTAAATTGTTAAAAAAGTGGGGAGAGCAGACCAGGCCAGCCTCCCTACCCACCCCAACCCCCTGTATACGTGCCTGAAACAACATATCAATTCGTGTTGAAAGAAAGGAGCATATTTGCATTTCATTAAATTCCAAAGGAGCTCGAATTTATGTGTTCCCCTATTAATTATTTTGTATGCAAGATTCGTTCCCGAATTTAGAATCATGCTTTCAGTCAGAGCAGAAATGAATTAATTTTGAAGTACATCTAGTTTGAATGCAAATGTGGGGTTCCTTCTTTTAATTTCATCAGACTCATTAGAACCTCCTCCCCCAAACTATGCAGCTTTGTTTTTATTGATATCTAAATCGGCATATGAATCCGGATACAAATTATATGATGTTTTTTCGTGATCATATAGATATCGATACTAGAAAATGTTTATACTCTTGCCTTTTGCATATCCTACTAATGCATTACAGTAGATTGACACTGCATCATATCAAATAAAACCTCAACACGAATTTTACTGATTTATGAATACTAACATCTTATCGAATACATTTGGATATGAAATTTCGACGTACAACGGTATGTCTATTTTCAGAATATATCCATTGCGCCAGATCTACGAAATGAAAATAATCATTATGGCATGTTACAGAAACGTTAAAACACACATGCTATAGTCCTGCAATGCATGCATGCGATTTTTCTGAATACATGTATTTATGTATTCGTGAATGAAGTTCCTACGCTTAAAACTATCTTGGCCTTTATGCATTATGTTTTGTGATTTTGGTTTACCATTCCTTACACTGTAAATGAAGGAAAACTTGGTAAAGGGTGCAATTCTACACCATACAATTAGTATGCATGTATGTGTTGAAAAGTAAAATGTACATGTAATAACCAGACATGTATCGTCATTTTTCATGGGGGGGGGGGGGGTACAACAGGATGAAAAAAATGGAAAATTGGATTCTTCAAAATTTCTTGCCATTCAAAATAATAATTAAAAAAGATGAACGAAAACAGCAATAAAATAAAACAAAAAACCCAAACAAACCAAGATGTTTTATCCGATGTTCAAAGTCCTAAAGTGGGGGTGAAGGGTTAAAAGAGTCTTTTACTTTGACTGCCTCAATAATTTTCCCCTACACTTCATTTTCTTCCATCGTTGGGGGTGGGATGGGGTGGTTAGAGTCCTCTACTATGAGTGCCTCATAATATCTTCATTTTCTTAATTGGTGGTGGTGTGTGTCTTCTACTATTATATCAGAACTTTCAAGCTGGGGTCAAGTTGGGGGGGGGGGGGGGTTGTCACCCAAATATTTTTTACTTGCATTACAAAATAACGGCCTCTCACTTCTGTCGGCGCGGGTTCGAAACCCGCTCGCGCCGATTGGTGAGAAAGTTTCCCAGTTTACTTTCGGAAGGTCGGTGGTCTCTTCCCAGGTACATTGTATCTGGTTTCTCTCTTCCACCAACAAAAACTGGGTGCCACCAGATAACTGAAAAATTGTTGAGTGTGGCGGAAAACATTAGAAAAAAAATGGATATTGTTATCAAAAGTGGGGGACAGACACTCTTGTCCCCTCCCCTTGATTCTAAGTACTTTGTACTTGACCTTTGTATTTGGGGGAGGGCCTACATAGGCTATGCCTGTTGCCCAATCCTGTTGAGCTTCTCAATAAAATATGTTTAAATAAAAAAACAATTCTATGTGCTTGATAACTACGCATATGATAAACTCTCAATTATTACATTTTGCATTACTACAATTTGCGTCGAGTTCAACGCAGAATGTAATAAAGCAAAATGGCATAGATATATAAGATCTATTGAGCGCCGAATTAGCATAAAATGAAGTAATTGAAAATAACATTATTTAAAGATATGTTTAATTTTTAATTATTGCGTGCTTTAAATGAATCAAATAAATCTGTATTATCAATTAATGAGAGCAATATTGAGTTACTGTTCTCTTATATTGAATTAACGATATCATTTGTCTTAATAAGAGCGCGATTATTACAAGATCATCGTTTGAATCTCTCTCTCTCTCTCTCTCTCTCTCTCTCTCTCTCTCTCTCTCTCTCTCTCTCTCTCTCTCTCTCTCTCTCTCTCTCTCCATACACTCATGCAGTGTTGTATATGCAAATTATCTTTGCACAAAGGATTTATGTGCCTAAATGATATCCTGATTTATAAATCTACAATACTCTGATAAGTAAATCATACAGTATAAGGATTCATGCACAATACAGGGTAACTATTCTACTCTGATACTTCCCCTGATTGAAGATAGCTGATCGGCACAGGCTAAGTGTGTCGCAGTCTGTACAATGGACAATGTTGTTTACTGTTGGAATACAAATGGAGTGTATCGTTTTGTTTCACGGATTATGCTAATAAAGGGAGTTTTACTACTACTTTGAGTATTTTCGACAAGTGTACACGTACATTTGTACATCCTCGGTCCTTTACAGATATTACGAGTAGACCCAGGTAAATAGTCATCCGCATTCGATGCTTTTTCATGACGAGCGTACATGACCATGTCTTCTTTATACGTACAGTAGCATTTATGTATTTGCATTTTGCTTGAAGTAAGTGTGAATGGTATAGATTTTATACCCTTTGCTTATTCCGTTTCTTCAATAGATCTAGATAATAGATGAAATATTTCTCCGCGTTTTTGTATAGTTTTGACATATTTATTGCAAATGTACGCACATTCACGTAAAGAAAAGGCATTCTATATTTATTTATCCAAAGCTTTTAGAATGATTTACTACTGTACGATATGTTTATTGTAATTTTGAGCACTGCATGGTGTTTCAAAACGTGATTTCATTTCTTCTTGATGTCCTATAAATTAGTATCGGAGATGTACGTGTTACCTGTCGAAGCTACCCGCACAGGTAAATCGAAGACACTGATGTGAAATGAAGCGTAGCAAAACTCGTCCCCTTATATACCATGCGAACCCTGATACATATAACAATAGAATATCCAACTAATATGGCGGATTAGCAAAGAAATATGGCGGACATATAGAATTATACTATATTTATTAATTCATGTCAGCTTTAAACGAGGAATCCCATTGGATGATTTAATTTTAGCTTATTGCGTCATCCCCTGTCCCAAACCCGTGTTTTGAATGGTGACTGATGCGAGCATGGTGCGAGGTAACGAATCAATAACCGTTGACTTGTGAAGATGAACCAAATGCGGATAAGAACTTGAAAGAAAAACAGAAGTCGGAAAATCGAGTGAAAAAAAAAACATGGTCGAAATTATGTCATTAACAACTTTCCAGTCAGGGGGATTAAAAATGGGTCGGTCATGCGATGGCAAACAAACTCCTTTTTAATTCTGGCCCTGGTAAAATTTCATAATTCAATGCAATTTAATTGTTTATTTGTATGTATACCACTTACATATACATAATTAATATATATACGGTGTGACCGTTGGACCGAGCGAAGCATAATATGGTCATTGGCGTGTCCCAAGTGATAGTCATAATTCTGTTCAGTACGGTAAATTACAATTCATTTAAAAATATGCATTATTTATGAAATTTCCCTTGCGCTAAACGCCCAGTATCAAAGGAGGATATCTATGAGGATAATTACAGGATCCGCCTATTCCTTTAACGCGGAGAAGACGTAAACCGTGCATAGTGACGTCAGATGTAGCCTCGACTTTTTTCTTCGTCTTTCAAACCAAACAATTATAAACAATAATTAATTTCAAAATATATATTATTTATGAAATTTTCCTTGCACTAAACACTATACGAGGGTAACAGTTCTACAGGATCCGCCTATTCATTTAAAGTGGGGAATATAACGCCAGCCGACGTAAATCATGAGTTGTGACGTCACATTTAGCCTCAACATTTTTATCTTTCAAATCAAACAATTATAAACAACAATACACCCCGTTTGGAATTTAAAAACAGTTAAAACAAAACAAAATTAACCAATAAATTCAAAGTGGTAAAAAGTAAGCATAAATATATCATATATTTTTATTTAAAGAAACTCATGAACTCGTTCATTTATTTAGTCGTATTACTGTTTTTGTATTTGATGATTGGCTAAAGACTGTAACAATAATCATACCATTCATTTTTAACAAACTGGGTGTTTGAATTGCAAATTGCACGTTAGGCCATGCCAATTTGTAATCTAGTTCGTCGGATTCGCCGCTTCTATTTGTAACAAATCCAAATTATAATATTATCAAAAAATAGTATCCGCCCGCGTGTTAAAAAATATCCGTAAATATTTTTTTTTAGTTTTTACAACAAGCGCACAAATAACCTTGATGTATATGCTGACAAATGGCAGAAGTGTGGGCTCTCGAGAAATTTCCTAACAGTGTAATACGGTTAAGTTATTCATGATGTCTATCTTAATATGTACGATACTTCATAACACTGGATTGGAAGTTGTTCCTTATGCTGGAATCGAACTGGAAGCCGATGAAACTTTTGAAGCGCTATTCGATGCCACTATTTAGAGAACATTGATAGCATATGATTGATTGTTTGATTAGCCTATATATTGACTGAAGTCTCTCTTGAGAATATTTCACTCACATGAAGACGTTACCATTGCCGGTGAAGGGCTGCAAAATTTAGGCCTATGCTCAACGCTTATGGCACTGAGGGATCTTTATCGTGCCAAACCTGCTGTGACAAGGATCTCAGTTTTTGCAGTCCTATCTGAAGGACCGCCCCATTTATTCGCCTCTTACAACAAGCAAGGGGTACTGATCGATGACTATTTTAAACCGGACCGACAGTTAACGACAAATTCACAAAAGGTTTGGTGATGTCATATCAAAATTCAAGAAAATGCTCAAAGCGATGCAATGGATATTGCATTTGCAATGAATGTCAAAACTGGATGTGTCTCTAGCAATATGCATATCTCTGAATCGAAAGTTTGTAGAAATGAAACTTAAATAAAATGCTTCAAAAAGACCTTATCAGTTAATGTTGCGAAGTGCATGTATTAGGTATAAAGAAAATAAGTCTTTGAAACCCGAAATACTTCTTATTTATTGTAAACTATATCAACAAAGATGAAAAATATTAAGTTTATGTGGTAAACAAATGATATCTGATGATTTTAGATCTTTATTCTTAGACGCCCGCTTTTTAAAATCACACTTAATTCAATTAAAAATATTTATATTTCTTGTATTCTCTCGCCTCATAATTTTTATCTCCAAAATTAAAAATAATATTTGTAAAATAATTTCGCCCTCTCGCCTCACTTTTTTTGTTTGAAAATCCGAAGAACTATTTTACAAATTGGTGTGGCCTTAGTCTTGTATTTTTATGCCCCCCGAGATCGAAGATCGGGGGGCATATTGTTTTTGTCCATTCTGTAATTCTGTCTGAAACTTTAACCTTGCTAATAACTTTTGAACAATAAGTGATAGAGCTTTGATATTTCAAATGAGTATTCCTTGTGACAAGACCTTTCCGTTGGTATTGAACCTTTTGACGTTGACATTTGACCTACTTTTATTATTATTTTTTTTTTACATTGGTCATAACTTCTAAATGGTAAATATTAGAGCTTTCATATTGTACATGATCATTTCTTTTGACAAGATCTTTCTACTGGTACCAAGATATTTGCCCTTGTGACCTTGGCCATCTTCGGAATTGGCCATTATCGGGGGCATTTGTGTTTCACAAACACATCTTGTTGGCGTTCAAAATTAAAACATGAATAACTGTAGAAGCAACTAATGAACAAAGCATAATGGCGGCGCCCATATGGATCACAAAATTTTCAGTGAACGTATATAGAGATTATCTCTATTCATTTGCAAATTTTCTCATTTTTTATTTTACGTATACATGTTACCTTAATTTAGAGCCTTGCTTCGCGGATGGGCCTTTGCTCAGTATAAAATGATATTGCAATATTTGTCAAAAGTGTTTTGTTTTTTTAGCGATATTTTGACCAAACCCCCCCCCCCCCCAAAAAAAAACCCATTAAATTTATTGAAGATTTATGGCATCGATCCCGATCCCGATTATTTAGTAGAATAAATTGAGCGATGTGACGTAAATACATCAGTAATTATTTTCATGTATGATTGATAATGACGTCAGACACACGTCTGCTTCTGCAATTCCGGGCTGAGAGTTAAATGTATTCAACCGGGGATGACAATAGTCCAGTTTGCACCTTGCGACAACTTCCTTCATGTCACAAACCTCTTCTCTTTAGAGAAGTCAAGAGGCATAGAGGAGTTTAAATCACAACTCTGATTTGGTCAGCCCGTTTTTCTCTTAACTGGTCCCCTATTGTGACAGCTCCCAAGACCAGTTATGAGTTAACATAAACCCGGGACAGGGGACATGTTGAAAATGGATTAAAAGCAAGTAATTGTGTTGATTGTGTTGATTTCCTTGTGTCAGTTTTGTGAATTACTGCTAAATGTTTGAAAAGAAGTTGTCTATTGCGTAAATCCAGGCACATCTGAGTTGAAACGTCGGTCGAAGCATAAACCGACACCGACTCCGGCATTTACACGTTTTCCAGAATCAAAACATGAATGCTTACGAAGAGAAGTCAATGAAGGTTAAGCCTCTCAACTTCTCTAAAGAGAATCACAAACTCAAATACCAGATACACCGCACACTGCCTCAGAGATACTGCAATATCGTAGCCCTTAACGACTATGGCTTTGAACTCCGGCCATAATATGTTTATGAGTGGGCATCGAAACGAGGCTTCTGTACGACGTTACAACAGCTGTGACGCCTTAGGAATTCACTGATAAAACTCGATAAACCACTGTAACACTCACTTGTCCACCTGGAAGCCGTGACAACACTCAAGCGAACCCTACCTGGCATGGTGGCACCCCACATCTTGATAATGCACGTGTCACACGTTTCTGTTAGTACCGACATCGAACTTTGCACTTAATTCCAGTTCCACTCAGGGCTCGAAATACTCGCAAAATGCGAGTACATTTGAAAAATAGCGAGTAAAAATAGTGGACACTCGAAAATCTTAGCGAGTGGCGATTTACAAACTATGATCATATCGTATCCGTTTTATACGGTGATGCGCTATTCGCTTTTCTTAAACTTACACTCTGAATCATATAAACGCTTACGTGAACGATCAATTTCAACAACCGTTTCTAGCCGGATTTTTCTTTTATGATTTTCTAAGAAACTCGGAGTCAAACAAATGCTTTAGAGGTCGGACATCGCATTTTAATGAAAAATATAGACATGTGCCACGAGTCCTTTTCACCTATAGGGGTGCTTAAATTGAATTTCTAGTATGAGATAAAAATTAAAAAATCAAAAAAATCAGAGTCTATGTTTAATTAAGTCTTCCGGTAGTTATTTATCAGAATCATGAGAATGCCCTATCTAACATAATTTATTGTCATATTGAGGTCGGGTTGTAGTGATGACGAGTGCACTGCTCACTTCGTAGACGATGATCAAAAAAGTTCACGAGGTTCGTGATCGTGCTGCTTATAAAACCATGAGTCCGGGATTTGCTTTGAAAAATCACTAGTGACAACCCTGATGTGGAACGAAATTGGAAGACTGGATCTAGACCTGCGGTAAACAGGTTGTGGATTAGATGTGCGATAAACTTTGCACCATATGACTTGCATAACCTATTGTCTTGTCCAAACGATGTCTGTTGACCCACTAGGCTCGGTAATGATGGGGAAAATCATTGATTTAAAAACAAAAACATATGAAAAAGAGCACTGCTTCATCACTTTTCTTTTAGCTTGTTGGTTTTCATTTTAGCCTGTGGATTTTTTACCCACAGGCTAAAATTAGCCTGTGGTAGAAAAAGTTAATTTCGACCCCTGCCACTCAACAAAATTCTTGCAATTTTCTCTCAACAGGACTTGTCTCTAACTCAACCATTTAAAACTGCATTCTTCAGTCCACAAGAAACCCTTTAGCCCAACAGTAAACAACAGTTCGTGGAAGTCGCCATTAGGCGTAACGGATTTTTTTTTTTTTTTTTTAAAGTTGTGTATTCATAAATTACTACGCATTCTTCAGTTCACAAGAAACCCTTTAGCTCAACAGTAAACAACAGTTCGTGGAAGTCGCCATTAGGCGTAACGGATTTAGTTTTTTTTTTTTTAAAAGTTGTGTGTTTGTAAATTACTACGCCCATCTTGAAATGCCATAGAGTGTAGTCCAAGAATAACTCGTTAATTATACCCCCCGCAACAAGTTGGGGGGGGGGGGTTGTACTGGAATCGGGTTGTCTGTCCGTCCGTCCGTCCGTCTGTAGACGCAATGGTTTCCGGACTCTAAAGCATTATCCTTTCCACCTACTGTCACCATATCATATATATGGACTACCCATGGGATGAAGATGTTCCCTATCGATTTTGGGGTCAAAAGGTCAAAGGCCATGTGCACTGGACATCGAAGTAGCAATATGGTTCGGTTTGTCATGCCATTTGTTTTTTACACTCAGAAAAGAGGTAGTTTATACCTATTACCAACACCCTTTTGGAGATTGGGGTAAGCGGGGCGTATTCTTAGTGAGCATTGCTCACAATACCTCTTGTTCAACTCAAATCAAATAATGTTTTATCATACAAACTCAATGTTTTAAAATATTAAATGATAAGGAATGAATTTATTATATTTTCGTTGGATAGAGGTATACCACAAAAAAAACCCCGGAAAACTTTTACATCATGCGCTACGCACAATGATGCAGTTTTCTGTCTTTTTTTTCGTGGTATACCTCCATTCAACGAAAAAATAATAAATTCATTCCTTAATTCAATAAATTTTTCCGGGAGTTATGCCCCTCTTGAACTTGTCCTGTTCTTGTCAAAGACCCCTCAACAGAAACGTTGTAGTTAATAAGGAGACACTGTGTAGATGTGCATACTTCCAGAAAATTCTGGGAGTCATGCCCCTATTGAACTTAGAATTTCGAGCCTGTCTGTCCTGTTCTTGCAGTAATGCATAGTATTACCATTCATTATGCAAGGCATTGTCAAGCAATGTTGGAGCATGAGGTATGTGAACTTGCTCATTTCTGTTTTCTTTCATTTTGACTACAGATAGCTCCGTTAACTGATCAAGACATAGCTAAGGGCTCATGATGGGTGTGGCAGGTTGACAGGGAATGCTTACTTCTCCTGGGCACCTGATCCCACCTCTGGTATATCCTGGGGTCCGTGTTCGCCCAACTCTCTATTTTATATTACTTATATGAGTTATGAGATTGATCACTGTTCATTATCTCCGCCTTTCATGCGAGCAATATTTGAATTGATGAGCACATCAATTCAATTGATGAGAACAATACTTGATTTGATGCGCGATTATTGCATGCAATAATTAAATTGATGATATCTTCAAATAATTAAAGACATCTTTAATTATATGAGTTTAATATGTTAATTTGGTGTCCGGTGCATACAAATAGGCACTAAATTCAAATCTAATACCAGAGAAAATGAAATACCTTATTCATAACATGTGAAAAATATTATAACTACATGTTCCGGTGCCCACTCATGAACATAATATGTCGGAGTTCAAAACCATCGTCGTTAAGGGTTTGAATTGCAGTCGCTCTGAGACAGTGTGCTGTGTAGTTTCGAGAGCATCCAGAATTTCGAGATATGTCAGACATGAATTTCGAAAACTGGTACGCTTTGACAGGCTTTGTTGTGAACCACACTTTCTCTGATTGTGGAGACGCCAATGCAGCTTTGGAACAGTGATTGAATAATGATGTGGCATTCAGGTCTTTGACATGAAGAAGTTGTCGTAGGGTGCAAACTGGACAATTGTCATCCCCGGTTGAGTACATTCGATTATCTTGTGGAGCATCAGATGTTTCGAGACCACCCTGGCAATTCTTTTGCTTGGTTTCATGGGAAATCACCACGTATTCTGTCATTCTCATCATATGAAAACTCAAATGAGTTTGTCATCAGCTCATTTTGTCATTTTGTGTCATACCAGACCCGATAATACAAAATGACGGGATTATCAATAGTGGAAAGGTAGTCGGAGATTTTCAGCAAGTCACTACTGTTAAAAACTGGTTTGTGTTGTGTAGGCCGAGATAATCCAGATTTCATATTTTGCTTCAATTTGCCATCAAGGATGGCATTTGCTGATTTGAAATTTCTATATCTAACAATATCAAAATCTCGACCAATATCATTCAGATGTCTGTTGAGAGCTGATGTTGTGGATTTTAGTGTGTTTTTGTGATACTCTTGAGGTTTGCCCTTCTTGGGGTCAAATTTAGGTTGGACTTCAGCATAGAAGTGGCCCAACAAGCCACAGAGTTCCTCTTTTTCTACCTAATGCAGGTTAATGTCTGTATTAAACTTTTCCTTGCTCCAATCTGATTTTGATTTCTTTAGTTTGGGGTGTTCTCTTAGTTATTGTTTTATATGTTTAACTATTCTTTAAGTATTCGTTAGCGAGACAGACAGAGAATTTTTTTTATTTCATTTATTTTAACGAGTGCATACATTTTACAGTGTTTGTTATTAGTGCTGCTATTTAATTATTCATCTTTTTATGTTAATATATATGAGTAAATTTGTTTGTATCACGTTACCTTGGAAAATCTTGACATCCCACTTCGTTGATCTTTGTACCCTTGGATTGACGACCACTCTCGGTTCCTTTAATTCCTCCTCAGAGATTGTTTTGAATCTTGGATTGGAAACTATGACGGGGAGGATGTTTAGTTTCGAATGCCTTGACCTATTCTCTAAGCGCCTCATCATTGGATGTAGAAGCATTTATGATTTCACAAATATTCTGACAATTTTCATCCTCATCATCAAAGTTATTAAACAGAGAAAAAAGAGTTTCTTCTTCAAAATCAGGTTTCATAACTTCACATTCAGGTCTCTCTTGAAAAATATCATCGAAAGTACCAATATCGAAATTTCCTCCCTTGGAATCCATTTTCAGAAATTGCACTTAAGCAGACGTGTACGCGCGTGTGTTGTGTTTTTCCATCAAATAGTCATATTTATTTTGTTTTGTATAATTAATTGTTTATTTATCATTTATTTTTAATATGTTAATGTTTTTGTTGAATGAATTTATTTGGATTGACAGAGTTGTTAGTTGTTCTTTTCAGGATTCCCAATCTATATTAAATAGATCTATAAATAGACCATTCAGGGGAATTCCCAACATTCCAATAGAAATTAGTTCCGGCCATTTATTATTTTATTTTTTGGGGAATACGATATTCAAATGATAATTAATTCAACCAATGAAAAGGCGTGTAAACATGTAAAAATAAATAACATAATATAGGAATATGTTTGTGTGTATGATACATTGTCATAGAGATACGTGTGCTTCAACAAACCTAAATGGCATTTATTGTATTGAAATATTCTATCAATTGCCATGCCTGCTCTAGATTATTGTAATTATCTCATTTTTGTCTGTTTTGGACTTTGAATTAGAAATAAAGTATTTTGTATTCTATGCCTCTTCCTATGTAAGGGCATCTGACTATAGAGATCATGGGTGCCCAGATATAAATCCTGATCTTGTACCAGATAGCGCAGTTGGTGCTCAGATTTGTATAACTAAGTTTCATGAAAAAAGATGTCAAGCATAACTGTTATACTCATCCAAAGATGCATCTATTATGCATGAAGGATGACATCCCTATAAAATCCTGGTCAAAAACTGAGGATCGAATCAAAAGTTTGTAAGAAATGAGCGAAATGTGACATGAAGGTAATATGTAAAATTCATTTTGGGAATAGTTGTCATGCATATTTGTAGAGCAAGGTCAGTTTCCCTGTATATCTTCCATTATCCTTTTCTCACTATCCAGACAGATACCTACACTTATTACAATGGGTCGTGTTCAAGACTACATCAAATAAATCTGTCATTTCAGAAAAGTATTGCATTCTTATAATACATAAATATTGAAAAACGAGCTATTTTAAAAACAACTTTCTTTTATTCTCGTGATATTTTGTAAATTTTTCAGAAAACCAAAATTGATTACATATCGATATAACAAAACATTCACCTACATCCGAAACCCCTCAATGTAATTGGTGTGTGATAGAAGGTAAGACATATTTCATGACTGGACCGGGAAGTGAACCCAGGAACCTTGCATTACTAGTCAGGTGCTCTAACCATCGGCTATCTAGGCTGGTATCCACAGTCCATATAGCTCAGACCATTATAAATGTATGAAGGTTCCTTGATAGTTACAAATTAACTTATTCCCCAGAATTGAGACCAGCAATTGCAAGTCAGTCAGTTTGAAAATGTATTTTCTCTCTCTTTGACAGATATGACCAACGTCTGAGAATCAAGGAATGGCTACTGCTACCACCCAGGCACAGGAGCTCATCACCTGTGACCTAAACTGTGTCAATCCCGTCCAGCAATTCTGTAACAGCTGCCAAGTCGGTCTTTGTGAAGACTGCATCAACAAACACATCAAGAGCCTCAAGTCAATGAAGCATGACATAGTTCCCTTCATAAAACGCACAGTCCAGCTGGTGTTCCCTCAGTGTACATCTCATTCCCACCAGAGATGTGAGGGCCAATGTCAACAGTGTGATGTCCCAGTCTGCATGAAATGCGTCACAGGTTCACATAAAGGTCATGATGTTGTGGACATGACAGACATCATTGCCAGAAAGAGAGAAAACATTAAAAGAGAAACAGAAGAAATTGAAAGCAGTATCATTCCAAAGAACAAGTCATATGATGCAGATGTTGAAAAGAAAATTCGCAAATCGAAGACCCACTACTCTTATTTAGAAAAAGAAGCTAAAGATAAAAGAAAGAAATGGCACCTAGCAGTAGACAACATCTTTGACAAACTTGAATCACTGATCCAATCACTCAAAGATCAAGAAATTACGACTCTGAAGTCATGCCAGTCCCAACTCAGAAGTCAAAATTCCAGTATGACCCAAACTGTTCAAGAAAACAAAGAAATCCTGAAGTCCAACAAAATGTCTGATGTCAACCATTACAAATCCAAACTGACTGAATTCAGAGCCATTCCACAAGTACCTGATGTAATGTCACCCACTCTCAAAACAAACACAGTCCAAGGGAGAGAACTCAGCCTAAAATTAGGAGAATACAGGGCCACACTGACACAGACAACACTCTCACTACCCAGTCTGACAGATGAAGTCCTCTATTTATCTGATAAGGAATTATTAAAAGAAGCCAAAGAGATTGCAAACATTCCAACAAATGTCAAACGGTTATATAGAGTAGCCTGTGTTGGATCAGATAGAGCCTGGATTAATGGAACAAACAAAATGATATACTGTGTTGACATACATGGAACTGTACAAGACACTGTCACCAGTACATGTAATCCGTACCCTAATGACATTACAGTGAACAGACAGGGAGAACTGATTTACAGTGATGGTCCCAATAGAACTGTGAACATTGTCAGACACGGAAATATAGAGAAACTGATCACCACACCACAGGGCTGGAAACCAGGGGGGCTGTGCTGTACAAGATCAGGGGACATCCTGGTCAGTATGTTTACTATTGATAAAAGCCATTTCAAAATTGTCCGTTATCAGGGACAGAGAGTGACACAGGAAATAGATAAAGATGAACACGGCAATCCAATCTATCAAGCAGGGGTATATTTAGTGTTTGTGACGGAGAACAACAGCGGCGACATCGTGGCTTCGGATGGTAATGCTAAATCAGTGGTAGTGGTGGACAGGACAGGAAAAGTACGATTCCGATACAACGACAAACCACCGGGGGGACAGAAACCATTCAGTCCAAGACAGATAGTAACCGACTCCATGGGTCATATCATTGTGGCAGATTACAACAATGCCTGTCTACACATTCTAGATCAGAATGGACAATTCATTAAATGTGTGGACAATTGTGGATTAAGTGATGAGCCTTCTGGACTGAGTGTGGACAGTGAGGGGAGGTTGTGGGTAGGGTTGTGTGATTCAAGAGAAGTGAAAGTGATCCAGTACACGAAATAAACACCACGACATAAACACTAAGTGAATGTGTCAAATGTATAAAGACATTTACATATTTGAATATTTTAATGGGAATAAGCATTACATTGGCATATTCATAATTCATGTTTTTGACAAACAGTATGACTTCCGAAATTTATGAAGAAATATTACATAATCACCTGCATATTGACGTGTTTATATCCTTCAACTGATTCACTATATGATAACATGCTCTGTGTGTGATCATTTTTATAAATCCAGGCTACTGACAATTAAGTTAATGTTACAGGGGTATCAAAATTCTCTTTTACAATCTACATTTTCCAAATTCTATGATCATTATAATATTATTTGCAAATACATGTAGAGTTGATTGTTAGGTCGAATGTTGTCTGTTTGTTAGGCCTTTCTTTTCATACTGATTTTGACTACGGATTACTCTGATACATGGCTCATGGCGGGTGTGACTTGTCAACAGGGGATGTTTACTCCTCCTAGACACTTGACCCCCACCTCTGGTATAGCCAAGAGTCCGTGTTTGCCCTACTCTCTGGTATAGCCAAGAGTCCGTGTTTGCCCTACTCTTTTTTAAGTGGCCTGTGTTTGTACAATTCATAGGATTGATGAGATTGATAACCGCTTCCATCTATTTCTCTTTGTGCTGTAATAAACTAGAAAACTCACTCAGTCAGAAAGAGCCAAGAACTTAATTCATGTATTACAGGTACTAGTGCTTATAAAACAGAATTCATTCATTTTTAGATGGGAGTGACGTTAATCTTTTTTCAGATCTACATTTCCATGTTCAACGAAATAGTGTAATGGTTTGGGCAATATGGATGGCTCAGTGGTTAGATTAAAACCAGACTAGTAATGCAGGGGTCTCGGGTTCAATTCTCGGTCCTGCCATGGAGTTTCTCCTTTCCTATTATATTTGGTGCAGTAAACCAGCACCTGGAATTGACAGATGAAAATGCCTGCTAGAGGATAAAGATCCTGGGTTGATGTTCAAGTGTATATTTTAGGAGGGAGGAATGTGGTGGTCAGACAGCTTGAATTCCTAGTGTCCAGATAGTTGATTTGATAGAGCACCTGATTGGAGATTCAGGGGACGATAGGTTCAAATACCATCTGTCCATTGCATATTCTCCCTTCCTGTTACAGTAGGAAGGTCTGTTGCAACTTTCAGTTTTTACCTCAAGACCAAGAAATCTACAGGTTGCTTTCTTTAATGATCAACTACATTGGAATTAAGTATGAAAGGTTTTTGTTGAAAAATGTTCAAAATTTGGAGTCACAACACAAATAGACTGACACATGCTTATACTCTAGAGGTGTCTTTGATAAACATCTACTTTTCTGTAGAATATGAATGCTGTATGTTGAAAATTTTTCAATGAAATTTGTATTTTGATTGGAATGAAGATTTATCATGATCTTGATCTTTGATATATTGATCCATAAGTGTCGATCTTCCTTCAATGTCAACTCGATGTATAAAATTCGAAATTGTCAAGTCAAAAACAGACATTATTATACAGAATTTTGACCCCCAAAGTTATAGGTGTTTTCTCTTATTGTATAGTACATTATGTATGTGTGTACAAAATTTGAAATATTGCGGTGAAAACTATACGAGTTATTGCGTCATAACAAAAGGAAGGAAGGATGGACACTCCTGCATTTTATGCAAGATCCTAATTACTAAGCTTTGTACATAATTTGAATGGACAGACAGACAATGTGATTGTTTTAGGGATCCTGCATTTTTACTAAGCTTATAGTAACATTTATTTCAGATTTGTTTCTTGTTATCTAAATATTTATATTTTGTTGCAGTAGTGTCTATTTGCTTATTGTGTCAATAAATTCCAAATTAGATCAGGACTTCTCTTCTTTATAATTCCCAGGAACCCCAATAGTGGTTACAATATTTTGATGACCAGCTTTAGCACGGTCCTCAGATGACTTTATGATCGATGCCAAATTTCAGAGTTCATCAGGTGTTCTACCAGTTATGGTGGTCTAGTGTGGCTCAGGGCCTTTGTTTCACAACCAGGAGTACCAGGTTTGATCCCAGTGCTGCATTAAACCTAAGTCATTTAACATACATAGTGACTGTTCCTTCAATGAGTGAGTGCATGCTATGGATAACATAACCTTTAAAACGGGGTGTTTTTTGTGACAGTAGACCTTGGTACAATAAAGAGCACTCGTTGCTAAGGCCCTTAGCACCATATACAGGTGACAATTTGTGGCACATCAAAGATGGTGATGTCTCTGCATGCATGACTGAAAAATTCTCCATTGGAACATCAAACAATATACAAACGAACAAACATAGGGGGTTTCTTTAGCTGTATTTTGAAAATCTGTTTGGTACTCGGAGCTACCTCCTGCCAATCTACAGGCTTTCACTCCTAAATCAAAATAGGAGGGTTGAATTCTCGGTTAATTACCATATCTAACCTGAAACTATTTATTCTAATGGTTACAGTGAATCATTTTTGCTTGTTTCTTTTACGTCATTTCAAGAATTCTTACTCATCTTGAGACATCACTAGCTGTAGGTTAATTAAACCACTAATTTATACCTTGCATAATTCTCAAAGCCATAGCAGTTTGAGAGTTCTTTAACATAAACATGCCTGTTGTGACACAGGACCTTAGCTTTAAAGATCTCGTTCGAAAGACCTGCAACTCTCTCTTTTATATGCCAAGTGTTTGTCGAAGGAGCAATCACTATTTATCCTTATGTCTTAGGTTTGACCCGGCCATGTCACAAGCAAACTTTCCAGTCATGAATTGAACGCTCTAAATACTGAGCTACCATAAAGGGTGAACAGGAAGATAAAAATCGTGCATCAACAACTACCCCCGCCCCACCCCCCACCACAACTACCATCCACAGAGGAATGGGATGTGTGATCAGGTTCACCACACTCGGGTCAGAACAAAAGAACAAATTATGTTGGCCCTCTGGCCTGGAGGTTATAAAACTTTTACCACACTCAAACTCAGCCATGTTTGTTTTGAGTACAACTCTAAGCAAGCTCCAAAACATACTCGAAAAACTTTGAGCATGTACTGTATTTGAGTACGAGAATGATTTTATAAAAGTTTTATAACCTTCACTTTTGAGTAAGAGTATAATGTTTTAGAGCATGGAGTTCGAGTATGAAAATGTGCTCAATAAGTATTCTAACCTCCAGGCCTGGTGTATTGGTATATAGCACAGGGAGTGAGTCTTCGGGGTTATTTTTCCATATGTAGTTTTGTAGGAATCATTGCCTGCCTATTAATATCACAGCTAGATAAGTTTAGTGTGAGGAAATTGTGTCTGACTATCTTTCAACCTAGGATCTTAATCAGATTAACAAAAAGGGAGAAAATGCCTGCAAGGGGATAAATATCTTGAGTTCATGTCTACAAGTGTGAAGACATTTAAGGAGGGAGGAATGTAGCGGTCAGATGGGTTTGATCTCTGGTAGCCAGATAGCTCAGTTTGTAGAGCATCTGACTAGATATTCAGGGGCCCGGATTCGAATCCCGATCTGGTCCATTGCATTTTCTCCCTTCCTGTTATTTATTATACCCCCGCAACAAGTTGTGGGGGTATACTGGAATCGGGTTGTCCGTCTGTCTGTCCGTCCATCCGTCCGTCCGTAGACACAATGGTTTCCGGGCTCTAAAGCATTATCCTTTCCACCTACCGTCACCATATCATATATATGAACTACCCATGGGATGAAGATGTTCCCTATCGATTTTGGGGTCAAAAGGTCAAAGGTCAAGCGCACTGGACATCGAAGTAGCAATATGGTTTCCGGGCTCTAAAGCGTTATCCTTTCCACCTACAGTCACCATATCATACATATGGACTACCCATGGGATGAAGATGTTCCCCATCGATTTCGGGGTCAAAAGGTCAAAGGTCACACGCACTGGACATCGAAGTAGCAATATGGTTCGGTTTGTCATGCTATTTGCTTTTTACACTCAAAAAAGAGGTAGTTTATACCTATTACCAACACCTTTTGGGAGATTGGGGTAAGCGGGGGTATTCTTAGTGAGCATTGCTCACAGTAGCTCTTGTTTCTTTTGATGTTTTCTGGCACACTCAACAATTTTTCAGCTATCTGGTGGCGCCCAGTTTTTATTGGTGGAGGAGAGAACCCAGATACAATGTACCTGAGAAGAGACCACCGACCTTCCGAAAGTAAACTGGGAAACTTTCTCACTTATAATACCGGCGCGAGCGGGATTCGAACCCGCGCCGACAAAGGTAAGAGGCGGTGTGATTTTGAGCGTGATGCTCTAATCACTCGGCCACTGAGGCCCCTACCCTTCCTGTTATATTAGAAAATAACTCCATGGTTTGCTGAGTTTCAGAGTACATAAGGTTTACTAAATGATAAATTCCCTACATGGTTCGGCACATTAAAATGAAAAATCCTCATATCAAAACAGATTCTGCAAATATCAACCTGAAAGGTGAATGGATTTGCTAAAATATCAAGTAAAACACATATTAAAAACAGATTAGTGCATTATTTCATCACAGTAATGCTTTATTAGACAAAAATTATATGAACGCATACAATTCAGCAACATAGTATAATAAACATATTTAAAGACAAGGTGATAAACAAAGCTAAATGAGTGATCATTTAATTCAGCTCTTGTATGTATAAAATTTTAATCTAGATTATTAATTATTTACAAATACATACGTCCTCTGTAATACATATTTTTTGTTGTAAATATCAAACACAATTCTCCTCTCATAATGAAAAACAAACTAATCCTAAAAATGAATATATCACTCAATTAATTATAAACATTTAAGAATCTCTAAAAGTGAGGAATATTTTCTGAATTCTGTCATAAGATTAAGAAATTGGTACGACAGCAGATTAGTAGTTTCGGAAGAATTCAGTACATCAGCCATTGATTAATTTCGGAAGAATTCGGTACAGCAGTCGTTAATTAGTTTCGGAAGAATTCGGTACAGCAGTCGTTAATTAGTTTCGGAAGAATCCCCCATCATGTTTCCTGAAGTATCCACCATTAGTACCCTCCACGTGAGGACTCTCTGTTTGGGAAGAGGAAAATTACAGAAGTGACAGAAAGGAAAGAAAAGACAGGAAGAAGAGACACAGAATTCTAATAATACATGTATGTGATGGGTTTGTTTTCCAGGTTTCTAGAATTTGAACCCTCTTTTCATTGGTCCAAATTTCTCATGTTTTATTTAACAGCCAATGGTTACTGTTGATCGACTGTTTTTTGTGTTTTTCTTTCTGACTCAAACTACAAACTTATGAAAAATGTTTAAAATCCAAATGTATATAATTCTTTAAGGAAATATTCATGTTATCAGCATTTTACGCTATGCTGTTTTTTGTTTGTGATTGATTAATCTTTTGACTTAAGAAAAATAGCTTGGTACTGTCCAATTCTCAGCATAACCACTGTCCGCAACCTCTTATTGAACAGGTTCAATAATTTATTTCACAATAATGTGTGTGTGTTTTTGTGATTTTGTACATTTGTATTTAGAAATATTTAGATTTCACGACGGAAAGTCTAAGAGGAGAAGAAGCCGCCATCAGGTTTCCTAGAGTAACCTCTGTTTGTAGTTTGTGTATGGTGACCCTCTGTAAAATAAGAAATTAGGCAAGGCATTATTAGAGTTATCCAGGTCCGATCAAAAGTGGGCGGGAATTTACCCTGGGTTGTATACCCCCTGTAAAATAAGTAATTAGGCAAGGAAATATTAGAGTTACTCGAGTCTGATCAAGAGTGGGCGGGAATTTATCCAGGGTTGTATTCTATATACCCCCTGTAAAATAAGTAATTAGGCAAGGAAATATTAGAGTTACTCGAGTCTGATCAAGAGTGGGCGGGGATTTACCCTGGGTTGCATTCTATATCCCCGAGTATGTTATACACCCGAGGTAAATCCCTGTACACCCTTGATTGGACCTGGATCGATTCAATGAATTTATTCCAAATGATATTACATGGAATGATCTAACAGTGTTGGATCCAGAGGAGGGGTTTCAGAGTTTGGAACCCCCATTCCCCGTTTGTTAGAAAAGTTTGCTGAAAAAAGTTAAAATTAACGCATCTTGAGGGTGGAATCCCAGTCCTCCTTTGTAAACCCAAATCAATGGTAGAACTTCTTTGATTATTTTCTTTGCATGCGAGACAATGCATTGTGACATCATGTTATTTACTCTTGGCTTCAGCAGGGTATACAGAAATTTACACGCAGCTTGTTAATAACCAATCAAAACTCATTTTACAAGCTTATAGCCTACATAAAAAATAACATTATTTATTCCAATTCTAAAGTAAATTATAAAAGTTGTAACCAGTTAAAAGATGTGCAAACTGTAAAGGGGCATAACTCTGTCTAAATGACTGTTCAAAGAGGACTAAAGTCCCACCGACCAAATAAATTATGCTAAACAGCACAAGATACTCGCACACTCAATATCAAGTAACGTGTATGTCTATCAAAGAAAAAACACCGAGTTGTTATTTGGTTTATTTTTAGTTCTTGATATCAAGGACTCTTAATACAAACGAAAAATGGATGGATGGATTGGTAAGTATTTTTTAGCTTATAATTAGTTTGGTTGTGATAAGTAAAAATATAGAATTCCTTAAGAATAAGGGATTTTAATGTTCAAAAGTTGAAATATAAGATTACCCCTACCTAATATGACTCCCTATAAATTTCCCCAACTGTTTTAGACGTAATATTGAGAATCATGGGAATCAATTACATTCCATACAGTATAACCACACAATATATTGTAAATCATTTTACTCATAAATACGTAAATTTACTTTCCATTTTGAAATAAAGTTTGTTTGTAGCCAGTGTCATTTAATGGTACACCAGCAATGAAATAAAATTTGTTTGTATCCAGTGCCATTTAATGGTACACCAGCAATGAAATAAAGTTTGTTTGTAGCCAGTGTCATTTAATGGTACACCAGCAATGAAATAAAGTTTGTTTGTAGCCAGTGTCATTTAATGGTACACCAGCAATGCAATAAAGTTTGTTTGTAGCCAGTGTCATTTAATGGTACACCAGCAATGAAATAAAGTTTGTTTGTAGCCAGTGTCATTTAATGGTACACCAGCAATGAAATAAAGTTTGTTTGTAGCCAGTGTCATTTAATGGTACACCAGCAATGAAATAAAGTTTGTTTGTAGCCAGTGTCATTTAATGGTACACCCGCAATAATTATGAAGCTTAGACAATAAGTTCATGTACTAATCCTAGCTGCAATAATTTAGCCCTATCCCCCCCAAAAAAAAAATCGGAGAGGGCTGCATTATTGCAGCTATAAATAATCCCTATACACAAATTCACAATCTGACAAAAGACACCTTACTACACTCGGTGGCATAACTCGAGTGCGGGTGTTACAGTGTTAAAAAGAAGTTTACTTATTTTGTACAACTACATCTCTTACTGGAAAAGCCACAGTCATTAGACCCTACCCCTTCCTTATAACAATTTTCTGGATGACTGTCGACATTTATTCTTGAATAGTTTAATTGCTATGAAAACAATATATTACATGCACAATACTAAACCTATATATAATCATACTAGTGGAGAAGTCTTGAATTATATCCTATCCCCCTTCATTTAAAAGTTATCTGAATGACTGTCAACATTTAATCTTGAATAGTTTAAATGTTATGAAACACACACACACAGACACAGAAATACACATACCAAATACTACCTCTATAATTATACTGGTGGAAAAGTTACAATCTTGAATTAGGCCCTACCCCCTTCCTTTAAATTTTTTTTCTGGATTCGCCACTGTCGACATTTAATCTAGAGAATAGTTTGCTACGAAGAGTCAGTCTTGTATAACAACAAAAGCAAAACAAGTAAGTGATCGATGTCAATAAAGCTATGTTGAATTTTCATATGCAAAGTCAGTTTCCCCTTTTAGTTGATGGTAAACTTTGTCGCATCCTTTATATTCACACCTGTACTGAGTTCTTTCCATCTGTAAAATACAAAATAATAGAATAAATAGTGTATGTTGTATTGGGATGGAAATGAAAACACTCAATAAATTTTTGCATAGGAACAGCTGAAGTTAGCGGTAAATTTTTTTTTAGTATAGTATCAGTACTTGTATTTTTGCATGTATTTTTTCCACAGGCACCTGAAGTATGGATATTACTACCCCCCCCCCCTTTGATAATTTTTTTTGGGGATGTGGGTTCCAATAATTTCTCTTAAATGTGTGAATTCCCTGTCTATCTCATCCCTCTCGATTCATGTAATCGTTTCACGCTTTTTGTAAGCTTTAGAGATTGGCCTTCTACCGGTATAATAAAATACTTATTAAGGAGGGGGACTCATGTATGAAACAAGTGCCTGTGGTATTATTAAGGAGGGAGACTCATGTATGAAGCAAGTGCCTGTGGTATTATTAAGGAGAGGGGACTCGTGTATGAAACAAGTATCTGTGGTATAAAAAGAGAAATTATTGCCACAAAAAAATTATCATAAAAGGGGGGGGGGTACTGGTAGTAATATCCATACTTCAGGTGCCTGTGTTTTTTGTAGAAAATGGGTCTAAAAAGTAATTGACAAACAGTGTTCTCCGCACACAAAAAGTTTGCTTAATAAACACAGACGCAGTGTTACATGAAATACTACTTGGTTTTCAAATGTTTCCGGTACCGAGTAATAGAAACTTAATCCTAGTCGCATGACGGTTGGTTTCTTGATAAACCAGATCATTGAAAATAGCAAAAACTTGGACACCACGTTGCGTCCCTTTTGTAATAACAAAAGATGCAGCGGGTGTGTATTAACCAACTTTTCCTCTAAGTCATATCCAATTCATTAAATCATAACTTATCCCCTAAAGCGTTACTTGACCCGTTTGGATAGAAATTTTGGCAAAATACAAACACCAACATAAAAAAAAAACTAGAATATTTTAATTTCAACTTGCACAAATCGTCCCTAGAGTGGTCAACTTATTTCGACTGGTTAGTTGATTGAGCCGAAATTGACCCTGACAATCGAGAATCGTGAGAAATATTCAAAATCCAACCCCTTTTTCCTCTCGGAAAATCATCTCGTGTCGTCTTGCCGCTTTAGATATGGGTAACTGTGGTTATTTCGTGTACTTTAATCATTTCTACAGCTGACTACATTCCCTGATTTTCGTCAACAGTGGCTAAATTATTATCAACATGAAAAACTCAGATCTACCTACCTGTCGAAGCGGCGTGTTGTTCTCTTTTAACTCATAATCGGAAACACTCCAAACGAATTTTCTTGCATAACCGATACATTATGATTTAGGACATGGGTAGCCGTGTCTGAATGTCTGGAAAATTCATGGGTTTTGAATAGAATGTCTCTTTATTTGTTGAAGTAGGTCTAAAGCAACTAGGGTTGAACACCGATGTTTTAATAGTCCCGGTCAAACAAATGTTCGTGAAATAGGCATTCAGCATTCACATGGTACTTAGAGACAGGGTGTTTATGACAGCAATATAATCCATGTGTTACAACGTGAAACTTTCTTCTTCTGAATAATTTTGTGGGTTATACTAAGATTTTACAGATTGGTTGAGGTGTAGTTTCTTAGATAGAATTTCTGAACCTAAATTGTGTCTCACAAGATCAATTGATTTCACACTGAAATACATACCTTTGTATGTAATGAAACCTACAGAATAGTATGTTTGTATAAAACGTACAGAAATGCCTTTGGATGGAAGTCAGTATATGTAGCACAGTAAAGTATGTTTGGATGAATTCCGGAAATGTCTTCTATTAAATGATTTTGTACCAGTATTGGTGAAGTATGTAGGAAATGATCATCAATTTCTAAACTGGATGAAAAAGATAGTTCAGTATAAGTGACTTCAATATAACAGATTGTTCAATAATATGTTTACGGTGTGACCGTTGAGACGAGCGAAGACCCATAACAGCACTATATACTATATATACCAGTTTGCTCAGGTTGTGTCTAAACCTTGTGCATAACATCTTACAACACGACTTGAGGCAATTCATTTAACGCGGCAAATATAACGCGGTTGATGTAAACAGTACATTGTGACGTCATCATTAGCTACGATTGTTTTTCTTTCAAATCAAGCAATTACCCACAACAAAACGTACGAAGGTATGGGAAAGCTTGTCTGGAATTTAGAATCATTTGTGGTACTTTCCAAACTATGTATTTGTTTTATCTACGGGGTTGTCAATGAAGTATTCCGCAGTGACGGCGACATTTTTCCGGAAGCATTATGGGTAGTCCCCATTATTTTTCAGCTGATGAAGAGCAAATCACGTGACTCAATTGCGTAATCATTGGAGCGAGCTCGTCGTGTCGCTGAGTCCAACATTAAAGTACCCCTTTTCGTTGTTGTTGTTGTTGTTATGCTGTTTTTCGCTACACTCAACAATTTTTCAGTTACATGGTGGCGCCCAGTTTTTATTGGTGGAAGAGAGTGACCACTGGATCAGGACCCTAGGCACTGCATTTCCATATGGATGCAATGATAATGTATATGATGTGGGAAATTTGACTAGTCCACAAGGAAATAAAGTGAATGTTCTACCTATCTCCTATTTTTGCTCCTCACGAAAATATTGACAGCTGTGAAGGAGAAACTTAAAACTTACTGTGCAACTACATATGCCAGAAGTGGTGTTAATCAAATGTGGATTCTAAAAACTTCTAAAGAACTTGATGCCAAATCAATAACATTAAAACATGTGACTTTTCAACACTTTACACGAAAATTCCTATTGATAAATTAAAGACCAGACTTTTTGACGTCATAGACAGTTGTTTCTTCAACAGGAATGGAAAAAGGAAATGTTCGTGTCCAGTGATCAGTCATCCAAAATATTGCTTTGTTAACACCGCTCTGGTTCCGCTCACAGGTACTTTGAAGTTGAGATAAAAAAAAATATGCTAAAGTTCCTCATTGACAATATCTTCCTGGTCTGTGGTGATCAGGTCTTCAAACAGTCTGTTGGAATTCCCATGGGCACGAATTGTGCTCCTTCGTTAGGTGATCTGTTTCTATATTCATATGAGGAAGAATTTATTCAAAAATTTCTACATGAGAAGAAAAAATCTCTTGCTGTGGCCTTCAATTCGACATTTAAATATATCGACGACGTTTTATTTATTAACAATAATAACTTTCATTCATATGTCGTTTTGATATATCCCTGTGAGCTCGAAATGAAAGACACCACAGAGTTATCCACTTCTGCTTCATACTTGGATATTTTATTGAAAGTAGACATTAACGGCAAACTGACAACTCAACTGTATGACAAACAGGATGATTTCAGCTTCTCCATCGTCAACTTCCCATATTTAAGTAGCAATATTCCATTATCACCTGTATATGGTCTTTATATATCTCAACTGATTCGATATGCAAGAGCTTGTTCTGCGTATGGTCAGTTTTTAAATCGAGGCAAGCTACTGACAAACAAGCTGATGGTATAGGGGTTTGAACAGTTTCGAATGAAGTCAGCATTTCGCAAATTCTATGGTCGTTATAACGGTCTAGTTCGTCAATATAACCTGTCAATGGGTCAGGTTCTGTCTGGCGTGTTTCATACTGATTGTTGGGCCGTTCTTGGCACACTGATTTTGACTACGGATAACTCCGTTTACCTGATAAGGATATGGGGCTCACGGCGGGTGTGACCTGTCGACAGGGGATGCTTACTCCTCCTAGGCACCTGATCCCATCGCTGGTTTGTCCAGGGTTACGTGTTTGCCCAACTATCTATGTTGCTTGTAATTTAGTTTTTTATAGTTTATTTATTTAGGAATAGGCACATATACAATATAGATACAAAACAATATCACAGAGGAACACATAGTTAAAACAAAAGTTGTTGATAAAAAGGTAAATTTTAACAGCTACAATGTATTTGACTTTAAGAGCACAGTGAGTAAATTAATGTATATGCCTATGCCAAGGATAACCCATGAAAGCTATATAGCTTATTTGCAATGGGGTCCATTAGGAGTTGTGAGATTGATCACTGTTCGTTATCTTCACCTTTCATAAGTGACTTCAATATAACAGATTGTTCAATATAAGTGATTTCAATATAATAGATAGTTCAATGTAAGTGGCTTCAATATTAGAAGATAATTCAATGGAAGTGACTTCAATATAACAGAGAGTTCAATATACGCGACTTCAATATACATATAACAGATAGTTCAATATAACAGAGTTCAATGTAAGCAATTTCAATACAAGTGGAGTTGACTGTAACATCACACAGAGTTTACTTACCTGTATTACGACCTATGTGTCAGTAGGGGCGGTGACGGCTTTGTCTGGGGGTCGATACCGGTCAGGATTGTAGCCTGAAGGGGGTGGGGCCTTTCCGAGATCACCCTGCCAAGACTTTACTCCTGGTCAGCAGGCATGGTCAAGTTCTGAGTGTATGACTTGTACGGGATGTGTGTATCCAACCTGTAGGTCACCAAGTTTTCAAAGTAATAGTCATTTTTATACATCAATTTCAGAATGAATAACGTCAATATGTAAATGTAAAGCTTCGTGATGTATCTAGACCACATACCACCAAACAGCATTAACTATAATAATGAATGTTTCAACCAAACTAAGCCAAAACATAAATTTATATCAACCCATCCATCCATGTTTTTGTTTTGTCCTTAATTAGCCACTCTATTGCTGTTGGTATTGCATGTATAGCTAGGAGTTTGTTGGAAAACTGACAATATTTTTAAATACAACCCTCTTGCTCTCTATATGCCATGTAATCTGCAACACACCACACATTCATAACATTGATTGTTTCTTGATAATATGTGACCTAAATAAATGAGGATCGAATGTATATATGCAAGACATTGACAGAATTTTTAAACTCATTCTGAATGAGAGACTTGTCCTACATCTCTGTATTTTAACAAAAGCTTTACACACCTGTTACCATTAAACACCCTAGTGTCACATGAGAACAGGCTACCAGGGAGATTAAACACCAAACCAAATGTTAACAAAATGGCTGAACCATGCACCACTGAATGAGATGGATACAGAAGCAATGAAATGGATAATGAACAAGTAAGTGTTGTTCATAATTGTAGAATGGGCTGAAGTCATTGTCCCTGTGTTCATCTTCCATGATCCTTTTCTACCCATACATATACTTATAAAGTAAGCAATATGAATGTAGTAAAAATCCGTTTGTGATGCAAAAGAATTCATAGTTTGCATTTTTATACATTTATAGGCGTTTTGAGATTGATCACTGTTCGTTATTTTCACCTTTCATATATAAATTATGTAATATACTTAATGTCAGAAATGAACTTATTTGTTATCATAGGAAACACAATAAAATTCAAATTGGTCTGTTTAATAAAACAATAATGGATTATTATGTGAAAGAATGGTATATATACAAGTTTGCAAATTAAAGTATACTGAAGGGCAAAATATTTACATATATGCATGAGATTCAAACAAAACGGCATGGTGTTAAGAGAATTATTTATCTGCAGTCAGAAATTTAAATTACAGAAGATCTGTGCAAGTTAAGAATTTCTTCTCACATGTTAAAAATCGAAATGGGTATGTTTACCAATATCCCCAGAAAGGACAAAATATATGGATCGAGCGCCAAATCAAGATAAACTCAAATAATTGAAGATATCTTTAACCATTTGATGCTTGCAAAAATTCAATTAAAGATCTCTTCAAATAGTTGATGATATCTTTAATTCTGAATTTATTATTCTGAATGATTAATTCAATTGACCAATAGGCACAAAATGCAAATCTAATACTATAAAAAAACAAAAACAAACTATTTTGATAACGTGAACATATGCTAACTACTTATAAGAAGAAAAAAATTTCAATTTATTGAAAATCTCTGTTTGAGATAAAGTCAAACAAACTATTTTGGCTACTCAACTCAGAAGAGAAGGAAATTCTTGATCTTGTAGGCAGTTTTATTATAGATAACATGATATAAGAATATGTATGTGTGTATGGTGCATTGTTATAGAGATATGTGTGCTTTAACAAGCCAATATGGCATCTATTGTTATTGAAATGTTCCATCAATTGCCATTTCTGCTTTAGATTATTGTAATAATTATCTCATGTTTGTCTGTTTTGGACTCTGAATTAGAAATATAGTACTCTGTATTCTATACCTCTTCCTATGTAAGGGCACCTGACTAGAGATCATGGGTGCCCGGATATAAATTATGGTCTTGTACCAAATAGCTCAGTTGGTGCTCGGATTTGAATCCTGCTCTAGTACGTCATATTTTAGTATAACTAAGCTTCATGAACAGTTAAGGAGGTATGCTACACCAGAAAAAGTTGATATGGATGAAAAGTGGAGGATATGTGCAATAACATTTTGAAAATGAAAACTTTCAAATTTATGTTATTTAGCAAAAAATATGCAGTTTTAATAGAAAGCAATCTGAAGGAAAAAATGAAAAAAATTTCCTGCACTCAAACCTGCAATCTACTATTGAGCAGTCGACGGGTTACCCTACTCAGCTACTCAGCTAGGCGATGATTTTTGAAATGAATAGACAAATATTGCTGATATTTATATTTTCATCCAAGTTTTAGTAGGAAGTCAGCCATTATGTCGATGTAGAGTAACCACTTAAGGTAAAATAAGACATCGGGTACAAATGTTATGCTCATCCAAAGATGCATCTAATATGCATGAATAATAAAGATGATATATCCCTAAAATCCTGGTAAAAAATTAAGGAATCAAAAAATTGTTCGAAATGAGCAAAATGTCCAGAATGTGAGATGAAGGTAATATGTAAAATTCATTTTGGCAATAGTTGTCATGCAGATTTGTAGAGCATGCTGTGGTCAGTTACCCTGTATATTTTCCATTATCCTTTTATCCTTATCCAGACAGATACATGTACCTACATTTATTACAATGGGACGAATTGTTCTGGCCTACATCAAATAAATCTGTCATTTCAGAAAAGTATTGCATTCTTACATAAATATTGAAAAACGAGCTATCTTAAAAATGATGAAACGTGTGTCTTTTATTTTCATGATATTTCATTAATTTTTCAGTGAAACAAAATTAATTACATATCGACATTCACCTACAGGAACCCCTAATAGGTGTGTGATAGGAGGTACGACATTTTATGACTGGACCGGGAAGTTAACCCGGAACCTTGCATTACTAGTCAGGTGCTCTAACCACCGCCTATCTAGGTCCATGTAGCTCAAACCATTACAAATGTATGGTTCCTTCATAGTTACAAATTAACTGATTCCCCAGACATGATACCTGAAATTGAGTTAGTCAGTCTGAAAATGTACTCTCTCTTTGACAGATATGACAAACGTCTGAGCATCAAGGAATGTCTACTGCCACCACCCAGGCACAGGAACTCATCTCCTGTGACCTAAACTGTGTCAAGCCTGTACAGCAATTCTGTAACAGCTGCCAAGTCGGTCTGTGTGAAGACTGCATCAACAAACATGTCAAGAGCCTCAAGTCAATGAAGCATGCCATTGTTCCCTTCACAAAACGCACAATCCAGCTGGTGTTCCCTCAGTGTACATCTCATTCCCACCAGAGATGTGAGGGCCAATGTCAACAGTGTGCTCTCCCGGTCTGCTTCACATGCCTCTTGGGTCAACATCAAGGTCATTATGTTAAGGCCATTGCAGACATCATTGCCGGAAAGAGAGAAAACATCAAAAGAGAAACAGAAGAAATTGAAAGCAGCATTATTCCCAAAAACAAATCTTGAGATGCAGATGATGTAAAGAAAATTTCCAAATCCAAGGCCCACTATTCTTGTTGAGAAAAAGAAGCTAAATATAAAAGAAAAAAATGGCACCTAGAAGTAGACAACATCTTTGACACACTTGAAGCACTAATCCAATCACTCAGAGATCAAGAAATTACAATTCTGAAGTCATACCAGTCCCAACTCAGAAGTCAAAATTCCAGTATGACCCAAACTGTTCGAGAAAACAAAGAAATCCTGAAGTCCAACAACGTGTCTGATGTCCACAATTACAAATCCAAACCGACTGAATTCAAACCCATTCCACAAGTTCCTGATGTAATGTCACCTTTTCTTGAGACAAACACAGTCCAAGGGAGATAACTCATTCTAGAATTAGGAGAATACAGGGCCACACTGACACAGACAACACTACCACTACCCAGTCTGCCCGATGAAGTCCTCTATCTATCTGTTAAGGAATTATTAAAAGAAGCCAAAGAGATTGCAAACATTCCGACAAATGTCAAAAAGTTATGTAGAGTAGCATATGCTGGATCAGAAAAAGTTTGGATTAATGGAAGAGAGAAAATGATACACTGTGTTGACATGCTTGGAACTGTACAAGACACTGTCACCAGTTCATGTCCTAGCTTCCCTAATGACATTACAGTGGAGAGACAGGGAGAACTGATTTACAGTGATCGTCCCAAGAGAACTGTGAACATTGTCAGACACGGAAAGACAGAGACACTGATCACCACACCACAGGGCTGGCATCCATTGGGACTGTGTTGTAACAGATCAGGGGACATCCTGATCAGTATGAGTACTACTGATTATAGTCATTGCAAAATTGTCCGTTACCATGGACAGAGGGTGACACAGGAAATAGATAAAGATGAACACGGCAATCCAATATATCAAGGTGGGGGCTGTACAATCTTTGTCACAGAGAACAAGAATGGTGACATCGTGGCTTCTGATGTTAATGCTAAAGCAGTGGTAGTGGTGGACAGGACAGGAAAAGTACGATTCCGATATAACGACGAACCACCGGAGGGACAGGAACCATTTAGTCCAGAACAGATAGTGACCGACTCCATGGGTCATATCATTGTGGCAGATTCTAACAATGCCTGTCTACACATTCTAGATCAGAATGGACAATTCATTACATGTGTGGACAATTGTGAATTAAATAATTCGCCTAATGGACTGAGTGTGGACAGTAGGGGGAGGTTGTGGGTGGGACAGTTTGATTCAGGAGAAGTGAAAGTGATCCAGTATATGAAATAAACAGCAAGACATTCATAAAGTAAATGTATCTAATGTATAAAGAGATTTAACATGTTTGGATAACCAACAATGGCAAACTAATAATTCAAGTTTATGACAAACGATATGCAGCATCGTCATCATCAACTTCTCAGATTTATGTAGGAAAATTACACAATTACCTGCATGTTGTGTTTGCGTCTCTCATCTGATTCAATATGTCTGTGTATCATTATTTTTTTTTAAACCAAGCGGGTTACTGAGAATTTTAAGTTGATGTTACAGATGTTTAAACAGTCTCGATAAAAGTAAACTTTTGTGCAAATTCTATGGTCTGTATAATATTATTTGTAAGGACATGTACAACCTATATTTAGGTCATCTATTGTCCAATGAGTTTCATTCCATTTGTTCGGCCGTTCTTTTCATAATGATTGTTATATTAGATCGCTCCGTTTACCTAAGAAGATACCTGTATAGAGCTCACAATGGATGTGACTGGTCAACAGGGGATGATTCCTCCCAGGCACCTGACCTCACGTCTGTTTGTTTCCTGTGGTCCGTGTTTGTCCTGCTCTTAATATTGTATTCTTTATAGAATTTATAAGATGATTAGATTTACCATTGCTTCCATATATTTCACCTTGTGACATTAAATAATATTACATAATCTAGAAAACACACTCAGTCAGAATGAGCCAAGCACGTAATTCATGTATGACATGTACTGGTGTTTATGATATGTAATTCAATCTTGATTCTTTTTTCATTTCTACATTTTCATGTTCAACTAAACAGTGTAGTGGTTTGGGCAATATGGACCGTGGATATCGGCCTGGATGGCTTAGTGGTTAGAAAACCCGACTAATAATGCAGGGGTCCCTGGTTCGATTCTCGGTCCTGCCATGGATTTTCTCCTTTCCTGTTATATTTGCTGTAAACCAGCCCTTAGACCTGACAGGTGACAATGCCTGGTTTGAGGTCACTTCAGGGTGTGGAGATATTTAAGGAGGTTATACTACATCATTATAATGGCTGACCTTCTTTTAAAACATGAATGAAAATATAAATATAAGCAGTATTTGTCTATTCCTTTTAGATTTCTTTGCCTAATTCAGTAAATTAGTGTGTCGACTGCTAAACTGTAAATTGCAAATTTGAATCCAGCAGGGGTTTTAAATTCTTTATCCAGATTACGTTTTACTAAAACTGCAATTTTTAACTAAAGTAAATTTGAAAGTTTTCAATGACAAAATAATGCAATACATATCTTCAACTTTTCATCCACATAAAATTTCTTTGGTGTAGTATTTCTCCGAGGAAATAAGCACCGCCTTCAATTTTACCTGGTCTGTAAACCCCTGTCAATCAGGAGAAATTTAGCTTCAGATTGGATGCTAGAAATTGATGGACATTTAGTTACTAATCCGTGTGTATACATTGTCCTCCTCGTCTCTCGATCGAGGCGTCCGTGAAATCTTTTGATGTTTACCGCGTATTATGCCAGCTCAATAGAGAAAGTTTTGATAAGAAAATTATGGCTTTGTATTACATCTATAGTCACAAAATATAATGTATTGAGTAGAAAATCTTACATATATAATAAATTATGATGGGTTGTGTTTAGGAAGAGGTGCGATAGAAAATTATGGATGGTTAGAACATAATTTACATGGACATGGATTTTATGCTCAAGAGACTGTACCGACTCTCATTGGAAATGTCGTGTTTATATATTATTATCAAAATTTTAATTATGAGTAAATACGTCATTAAAATTCCGTTTATATTCAGTTGATATTTTATCAGCGTCATTTTACGACGAAACATGGCAACAAAGGTAACCGCAACTCTATCAGAAGAGAAATTATCCGCTGTAAGGGCCCTTTTTGCATACAATGGTTGGGATTGGGATGCCGAGGAAGAAGAAGCTATATCTGAGGAAGTACCCTCTTCGCCTGGACCAGCTATTGAGGGAAATGCCGGAAGAGCTGAATGTCCCGACTGTTGGTGTAGGCCGTGCGTTATGGACGAGTCGCACAGACAACTTTGGTGGCCAGAAAATCCCGATGTGCCGTCCAGAAAAAATAAATCTAACAGAAAAAAACTTTATAAGAAATTCTGGACTATGTTGAGTCATCGTGGGGTGTGGGACGATGATCGTTATATCGCCAGAAAATCCGCCGCAGTACGAAGGGATTCTCGTAGGAATCTGTATGTTTGGCAGACGCACGGATACAAGAGAGACATCATGCCTGACTGTGTTATTCGTAAAGTCCGAGCATGGTATCCAAACCTTGAAAGACAGCCTTACATGGGACATTTGTGGCAGTAAAGAACAGACTAGCTGTAGATAGTTTACTTTATTTCATCATGATTACAATTAAGAATTTTCTGCCTAATTTTACAATGGCTAACGTCCTCAATTACAAAATAAATTTATCGTGCTTTAACAAGTTTGATTCATTAATTTTTTTTATCAATATTTTGAATAACATGCACAAGAAAAATAATTGCACTTATGGTTTATCTTACGAAAACGTACAGGTAACATCCCGTGTATTCAGGAAGCTATACACAAGCTACCATTCTTCCCTCGGGGCTTCACACCTGCTTAAATTAGCTCCGCCCCCAACTAAACTTACCTGAGGTAAACCGACCGGTCGAAAAACTCGGTCTTTAAGGAGGGAGAAATCACCTTTGGTCTGATAGCTCAGTTGGTAGAGCTGACGTTTTCGGGATCTCTTCAAAAATCGGAGAGAGTTACATTATTGCAGCTAGGAGAGTAACTGATTGGAGTTCAAATTCGTGTCCTGTTACAGTCTGTTGTAACTTTCACTTTTTCCCTTAAGACCAAAAAATCTACAGGTTGACTTCTTAAATAATGGACTACCTCGGTAGGAAGTATGAAAGCTTTCTGGTGAAAAATGTTTAATATGTCGGGCCACGACAAATATAATTAAAGACAATAGACCGACACATGCTTATAGTCTAGATGTGCATATGGAATGTCAAACGTTGCAATATTTGATCTTTTCCATTTGTATTGTATAATTTTCCATTTGTATTCTATATTTTCCATTTGCATTGTATAATTTTTCATTTGCATTGTATAATTTCCATTTGTATTGTATAGTTTTTTATTTGTATTCTATATTTTCCATTTGTATTGTATAATTTTCCATTTGTATTCCATATTTTCCATTTGTATTATATATTTTTTTTCGTTCGCATTGTATAATTTCCATTTGCATTGCAAAATCTTTCATTTGTATAGCATCCGAGGGATTGTTTATTTTGATTTGTTACGAAGGATTTCATTAGTTTAGGTCCCACTTATATTTAGCCGTGACGTACCACAAATAGACTTACTATGCTACATGTACGCGCACAGTGGCGTATCAGTGGGTTTTTTTTTAACGTGTCAACGCCTGTCGCCTGTCTGCTTTTAAGGTCACATTATCCGAAAGATCTGCGATTCTCTTTTTTAGATAGCAATGCGTATGGGAAAGTATTAACTGGTTTGATGCAACCATGACACGAGTAGAACTCGAACATGCGACCTCACGGTTACGAACCAAAGGGTATATCACTGAACTACCGCGATCGGTTCCATATAAGGACTTGTTGAACATACATGTAGCTAGCAATGTGGAATCTTGCACCGGGAGACCCCCCCCCCCTTTCCTTCACAAATGATATTTTATATATAGATGTCGAAAAAAGCATGCATGTACGTTTTATTTTGTCAAAACGCACTTGTTCCGGGGACTTCCAGGGGCAGATCCAGGAATTGCGGTTACGGGGACGCCACTAAAGTCTTTATGAGGCAGGGGGTCTGGGGGGAGCATTTAGGCTGGATTTTACAGATTTTATAGGGCTTGAAATGTGTCATTTCTAATAAAATAAAATTAGTAAAATGACGCAAATTTTAAGGGTTTCTGGAAAAATTAAGTTCTCTCATTAAAGTAATTCAAGAAATCAAAAGATTTTGTCATTTATTTCTCCGGGAATGGAAGAAATTATTGCTTCTTTTATCTTTTAATATATTTTTTTAAACAAGATACCAAGATTTACCTTAAATTAAAAAAAAATAGGGGGGGGGGCGCCGGGTGCGCCCCTCTTAAATCCGCCACTGACTTCACCCTCCCCCTGTAAGCCCCCACCCCCCTCCGCCAAGGCTTTGCACTGGACTCACTAGGGATCTTAAGACAGTCCCCAGACATCCAGCAGTTTACTGCATCCTTTCGTTCAGAATTATCTAGATCAGTCAGTGGTTAAATAGGAGACTAGTTTGAATATGCTGATCACATTAGACACATAAAAGCGATCAATTAATTGGGGGGTGGGGGGGGGGTGTACGCCATTACACTTAGCAAATACGGTACATTCCTGCGAAACGTGGCTCCTGAACTTAACCTCTTCAACATCTCGCGCATTACATTGTACCAAATTCGATAAATGATAACTTAAGATTAATCCATTGAATAGTTGTAACAAGCCAAACTCGATGTTAACAATTGGTGGGGACCGAAGGGCCGGATTAAGTCCCCCGAATCTACTGAATTCTGACTAAATAAAAATGTGCATGTTTTCCTGGACAGTTCTATCTATAACAAAACGATCAAAGGGGGGGGGGGGGATTCGCCATTATTAGAGCTAGCGACGTATTTTCAAAAATAACTAGCCCTGCATGGACCTGATCGCGGTAGCTCAGTAATATATCGCTTGATTTGTGGGCAAGAGACGTGAGTTCGAGAACCGTTACTGTCATTGACGCATCAAACCTAAGACATAAACAAAGACAGTGATTGCTCCTTTGCCAAACACTCGGCATCATGGGTCTTTCCGTAATGACCTTCGCTGCACAGGCGTTGCCACGATAAAGAACAATCATTGGTACGGCCCTGTGTGCTAAGCACGTCTACAGATGTGGTACATCAGTGACGTTAACTAATGAAATCCTTCTTAACAAATCAAAATAAACATTCCCTGGATACAATACAAATGAAAAATTATACAATGCAAATGGAAAATATAGAATACAAATGGAAAATTATACAATACATATGGGAAATATAGAATACAAATGGAAAACTATACAATACAAATGGAAATGATACAATGCAAATGAAAAATTATACAATGCAAATGGAAAATATAGAATACAAATGGAAAATTATACAATACAAATGGAAAAGATCAAATATTGCAACGTTTGACATGCCATAGGTGCATTTGGTAAACATCTGATTTTCTGTTGAATATGAAAGCTGTATGTTGAAAACTTTTCAATGAAAAGGTATCATACTTGAAATGAGAATTTTCGGATCTTGATATTTTGATGACTAGCTTGGCGCAGTCCTCAGATTACTTTATTATCAGAAATTTACAGGATGTTTCACCTGTTACAGTAGTCGATTGATTAGAGCCTTTGTTTCACATCCAGGAAACCCTGGTTCAGTCCCAGTGCAACGTCAAGCCCAAGACTGTTCCGTCACCAAGTGCATGACGTCAGAAATTAATGTCAGGATCTTTATCTCCGGCAGGTTTGTTCACCTGTCAGTTTCAGGACTACTCTACGGTACCAAATGTAACAAGAAGGGAGAAAATGCCTGCCAGGGGATAAAGATCCTGGGTTGATGTCTTCAAGGTGTGAAGACATTTAAGGGGGAGGAATGTAGTGATCAGACCGGTTCGATCATCGATGCCAGATAGCTCAGCTGATACCTGACAAGAGAATCTAGGAGCTCAGTCTTGTACATCGCATTTTCTCCTTTCCTGTTACAATACAAAGTATCTCAAAGGTTTGCTGAATAATACAATCCCTCTATGGTTCGGCGCAATGAATAGAAAATTAAAAATCTTCACATTAAAAACAGATTCTTCAAACATTAACCTAAAGGTGAATGGTTTATCTAAAATATCAAGTAAAACACATATTAAAAACAGATGAATGCATTATTTCATCACAGTAATGCTTTATTAGACAAAAATTATATGAACGCATACAATTCAGCAACATAGTATAATAAACATATTTAAAGACAAGGTGATAAACAAAGCTAAATGAGTGATCATTTAATTCAGCTCTTGTATATATAAAATTTTAATCTAGATTATTAATTATTTACAAATACATACGTCCTCTGTAATACATATTTTTTGTTGTAAATATCAAACACAATTCTCCTCTCATAATGAAACAACAAACTAATCCTAAAAATGAATATAAACATTTAGGAATCTCTAAAAGTGAGGAATATTTTCTGAATTCTGTCATTAGATTAAGAATTCGGTACGACAGATTAGTAGTTTCGGAAGAATTCAGTACATCAGCCGTTAATTAGTTTCGGAAGAATGGCCTACATTTTTGCAGTTACTCCCCTTACACCGGAAGTTGGGGGCGCGCTAACGATTGAGGTCCTAAGCTTCACATAAATAGTATTAACAAATAGTGTATACTAATGCTTACGTTACCAAATTCTTTAGTATGCCAAGTTTTAACAGGTTGTAATATATCTATGACAAAAAACAAGGTTTAATTTCTTGGATTTTATGGAGAAAACTTTTTAAAGTATGCACTTTGTCAAATTGTAGAGTTGAGGGGGGGGGGAGGTTATAGGTGTATTTGACGTTTATTTCTGTCCAAATAATACAATTAATACCGAGGATATTTCAATAGTCATCTGTTTTAAAAACAACAAACACCTAGCTTCCGGGTAACCGAGAGCTCTATTTTACATGGCATTGAATACCCCTGAGTATTCTCTATTTCAATCAATGGATACATTGTCCTTGTCACCCCTCCTACAGTAGAAATGGGGACTCGAAATCTGTCCCGACCCCCGGGAGCCAGGTCGTACCACTACAACCCCAAACTGAAAGCGGTGAATGATAGTACTTGGGGTCGCTACATTGCCTTGATGTTTCTTCCGCCTTGTCTTGAAAGATTAATGCTGGAAAACCAGTCATAAAACCCCTTTCTTCATTACGAGATACGAAAAATGTCAAAGTTCAGGTGAGCTAAACAATACTTCCGGGTATCCCAGAGCTCTTCTTTACATGGCATCTAGTACCCCTTAGCATTCTTTACCTCAATCAATGGATATATTGTCCTTTTCTCCCCT